>NC_088206.1:43475577-43775577 GCF_037126465.1 Ornithodoros turicata | reverse complement strand
CTCTGGGCCAAAAAGTCTTGGCTGTGCCTAACGCGCTCGGAGTGCTATGTCCCTCGTACTCAGGTGCGTCAAGGAACGGTCTTTCAGAGCCACGAGCGCGACACACGCCCAGGCGAAGTTTCCAAGGCCGTCCATTGGTTTTCCGGCCAGAGCACCGTCTCTGTCGCTGCGCTTGTGCTTTCTGACTCCAAATGATTTTCGTTTGACAGCGGTCAGAAATCGTTCCACTATTCAACAGCTGGATGCACGCAAAACCACAAGCACGAACGAATGCCTGATCAAATACGGTGCCGTGATCTGCTGGCTATACTGGATGCTTCGCTCACAGACAACACACGCGAAAAGGTTTTCTTATGTTTTTGGCGTCCGCTCTAGTTCGAGGAGACGCCATTGCGCGGTGCACCGTGAAGGTGGGACGTCTGCGTTGCCGCGATAGACGCAGACGCTGTAGCCTTTAGTGGGAGTGAGTGGACCTCACAACATAGATTTTGGCCCTCGTGCACAAGTGAAAGCAGGCGCGAAAGCGGGGCTGTGTGACGCGTCGAAAGGGTCGCGTACCCTGCATGCAAGCGCATTTATGAAACCTCTGGATCTGTTGCCAGGGTGCTTCCTGGTAAAGCAGAATAGCGGGGATGGCTTGACAGTTTTTCTAGGGGTCGCGACCCACAGTTTGGGAACCACTGGTGCATAACGCATCAGCTATGAAGAGGTTGAAATACACACACTTAGGAAATGCTACGTTGCGTTTAGAGTAGGCTGTCAACCCTCCACCCTAAAATCCTACCTTTGGTAGTGCATTTGGGAGAGGTAAACTAGAGGGAAATCCTCCCCCATGTGAAGTCCATGAAACACTTGCCCGAGCTCCACAACAGCTCATCTTGGACTCCTGCATGAGGGGATCATAAATGGAGGACAAATAGATTGTCACAAATAGCTCTCTTTGCTGATATTATGATTCACTTTTCTGCGGTTTAGCGAGAACGACAAGTTGAAGGACCGCAAGGATTCCGGGGATGGTGTTATAAAAGAGCGGCACATGTATAGGGCAGTGTTGTCACACGTAAAAAAAATTATCTGTAGATCCGAGTCCGAAAAGTCTGTAGATCGTGCTAAAAATCTGTAGCCACTCAAAACTTCGTTTCTTGAACGTTTCGCCTTCAAATCTGGAATGTCTGCCTACGTCTCTAAATTAGTGGCGCAGCAAGGGCTTATTTCGTTCCACTGCTGAAGACCACAGCCGGAATTTATTGCTGCGGCCCACTGGTATTACGTTGGAACTTACGGGCTACAATCACACACAAAAAAAAGTGTCACTGCACGTAGATTTTAATACTTTGACATGTGCATTCACATGAGCTGTGGCACTCCAATGCAAGAATAACGCGGGGGCGTCGTATCGCGTGTAGTAGGAACATTTCTCTCGCTCCTTCCACCATCAGAGTGGTGAGCGAGGATCGCAAGGACCACAAAAACAATAAAGCTCGATATATTATTTCCACAGACATAATAAAAGCGTACATGCGGACGCGAATTATAAACGTTGTGGTTTCACTTCGAAGCTAGTCAATCAAAGTCTGTGAGGCAAACTGGTAACGCGCACACAAACACTCAAGAAAACTTATTTAAGAGGGCATACCAGCTCTCCGTCCCAATGTATTTCCTATGGAACAGTTTTTATGCTTTCTCTCGGTAACCGCCGCGCAGATTTTGACGCGGGTGCTTTCATCATAAAGAGGAAGACGAGATGAAACTATTTACGCAACAGGATTTCTCATATATGTGGTATGTATTTTACGGCGACGTCACGAATGCGAAAAAAATACACAATTTTTCTCCTCCCTCTTTGAACAGGTTTTATTAAACTTCGGTTTTATTGCCATTTCGAAAAAAAAACTTTCCATTTACTTTCTCAGGAATTATTTCAGGAATCGATAGACATCAAATTTATATGTCTACCACTTTCCGTCTTTATAAAAAAGCATGAAAAGTGAGTACGGATAAATACCGTCTCAAAGCCCCGTAAACCGCGTCATTCTGTGTCGCCCTCTAGCCGTAGCACAGGAAAAACCGCGCGGAACATTTTGACCGTATCCATCCGCCGACCATGCGGATGGACCATGCGCACGCGCACTGTAGTGCTCCCTCTCTCCTCTTTACTTTCATGGACAGCGGACTTAGAGCAAGGCCTTGGAGACCAGAACAAAAGCTTACTTAGCTGCTCGTAAAGGGATTAACGTTAGCCAGCATTGTCGGGGGGGGGGGGGGGGGGGGGGGGACGTTGGGTTCTTTTTTCGGTGCGCTTATAGAGAAGTGAGATGAGTTTGTTAGCTTGACATGAAAAGTCAATTTGCTCGATTTTGCCGTTTCGGGTTTGTGCTTACTCAGTCAACTGTCTCATAAGGCTAACGAGAATCTCTCGTATTTACGGTTAGTGGAAGGTAGACTTCACAAACATTCCAGTAACGTTCAACAGGACTGCCCTGTAATGTTGGTGATGTTGAAACAGCCAGCCAGCGGATTACACACAGATAAATGTTTCTTAGGATAACGGTACTTAGAACTGCAGCTTTATTTGTTGTTTCTCTTTCTTTTATTGATCAATTTATTTTTATTTTCATCTTTATTATTATTATTATTTGTTTTTTTTTTTTTTCATGAACGCTCCACGTGAACCAATAAGAAAAATCGATCAAGCGGCCGCTGCACAATTATTTCCGCCTACGCAATGAGCAACAGTCTTTTCCGGAACCCAAATTCACGTTCGCGTAGCAAGGAAAACCAACGACAGCGACGGGGGAGGGTGATATATTTATTAGACGAAAAAAAAAAGCGGGCTAAAGGTCAGCCAAACGGGACGTCGGCTTGCTATTCCAAAAATACATAAATAAATAAATAAATAAAATTAACAAATAGGAGATAAATGAAACGGACGCGACGGAACAGCACGTTAGTTAGTTGATTATTAAGTTAGTAAAAGTTCGGTGTTTGCATTTTCATGTTCTGGTTAGTCTAAGTGGGCTTTGGCAGTTTCCGCGCAGAAACAGCCAGATAACATTTATTTACAGTAGTTTATTTTGCAACGGGGACTTCGATCACGTTATTTTGAGATACGGCCAATTTTTCGAGACCGGTTCCCTGGATTTTCCATCTTTCGACAATCCTTGCTAGTTGCACGTTGGATGACCCAAAACCGAAATCCGGATTATTTCCGGATTTCGGTTTTGGGTCATCCAAAATCAGCACAGGAAATGCAATCCTCTGTTCTCAATCTCTAATTCTTGTGGCTGTGGGACACTGCACGGGTGCTTGACCTTCATCCTTTGTTCATCTTTATTGACGCGATCCCAGTACTTCCCCGTGCGTTCGCAACCCCGTTCATAAATCGAGGTCAGAACACACATGGTTTTGCGGTTCGTTGCCTGAAAATCCGTTCACAATTCGGATATCAAGGGTTCATAAACCGAGGGAGAAATACATGGAAAAGTTTGGTCCCTTGTGACGCCGTTCATAAACCGAGGGAATTCGTTAATCGAGGGTTCATAAAACGAGGGTTGACTGTAGATGCAAGTAAGAACTGAAATCTAGACAGCCGATGAAATACACCACAGACGACCGAACGTTATCGTTCGCTTTGCGGATTTGTTGAAATTGGGAGACATGGGGTGCTTTTTTTCTTTTTTTTATATGTTAATAATGCGTAGTTAAATCTACATTCCATTCAATAAGCAACATAAAATGGATATACATAGTTTGCTGCATTAGTTCGCTAGCGATATCGTTTGCTGGATTCTATAGTATTTCTCTACTGTCAGTCAGACACAGGTGTTACAGTTGTCCTTACATCTTTTTCTGGCCCGATGTTTATGGGTTATAAAAGCTCTACACCCACTTATTCAGGTGTTTCATTGCGGTTTGATTGCATTGAAAATACGGTTCATCAACATAGAAAGTATGAGACAACAACTACAACATCATTGTCTGACCGCCACCAACAACAAAACAGAACTGTATATGAAAATACCAGTATTCCAGTTGAGTTGGGAACTACGTCCGACGATATCCACGTTCAACGAGCGTGAAGTCAGAGCCTCAGGATTGTGGGCATTTGCGTTTCATTTCATTTATACGAATACAGAAGGTAATGCGTCATTGCGCTCAGTATTCTGTAGTACTCCCCTTTATAAAAGAACGCGGCTTACATATCTGCCAGAAATAAGTAGAAGGTAGCAGGACCTTGGAAAATGACCAGTGATGAATCACCTCGTGTCATAGTCAATATTTATTTGTTGTTGGAGAATCCCTTCCTAATCTTACCGCATTGTCTGCACTCAGCAAACTTTGCGAGAGAGGAACAGAAAGAACAGATGTAATCGGTGCAACGCAAGCGGCGCAGTGGGTGTAACCGCATTTATGTTCCTTGTTCAGTGGTTTTACTGTGCATTAGCATGCATATCAATTTAAAAAATCCCGTCTCCCAATTTAAACAAATAATGTGATAGCACTTGATCGGCTATGATCCGTTTCCTCAGCTGTTCACAACGGCGCTCCTATAATTTCCGGGATACGGAAAAACCGTCCCTGGTGGGAACCTAGGTTAGAGCGATTAGGTTAGAGTTATTATCAAGGTAAATTGCATGTTGTAAAAACATTTTTGGGACCCCTCATATTGGACCCCGGTTAGCGAATGCTGCCCTGTTGTGCATTTCTCACACACACAATATGGACTTTGTCGCAGGCAATGCTATGTACCTCATATCTTTAATGAGCTCCCCTTCGACAGTTTTTCTTTGGAATCGAAGTACAAACTAAAAAAAGCGCTACGGCAACTTTATCATGGGATGTAGTACCTTTATATGTTCATGTACTGTCAAACTGTATGCCGCTGACTGCTTCAGGCCCAGTGCCACAAGCTTTTCCGCTTAGACGGGCCTGTTTTATTATATTTGTAGTTTGCTTTCTTGAGTAAAATTATTATTATTATTATTTATTATTATTATTTATTATTATTATTATTATGTAAGCGAGTGCAGAAAAAAAAAAGGAATACCGTTTCGAGCAGATTTTCCAGACTGGTATTGCAAGCGCAGTGTGTAGGCAATGTTTATAGCCTAATTTACAGCCGCTGGTAGATTGAGCCAATTGAGAGCCTCCGAGATGCCGGCATCCGTACTATCCGATCACACTTGTACGTCGGGATACAGTAAGTATGCACTAGTAAAACAATACGAAGAGCAATTAAAAATTCCATAATCAGTCAGTACAGGCGGTAGTGACTTGTGAAAACGATAATTGTAGCATGAATATATAAGAACAAAAAAATAAAAATAAAGTACTCATGTAGCAATAGGAGACAAGCAAAAAGACGTGAATGTCTCGAATCGAACTACGGACCTTTCGTGGCAAAGTCCGACACTTTACCACTCGACAAACAGCGCAGAGGGCGCGGGCCGCCTTAAACTCGCGAGGTCAACCATGCACAATGGGGATTATTTCGTCAGTCGGTGGCGAACGGCGTGATAAGGACGAGCGTGGCGCCATCTAGAATCGGGAAAATCGTAAATCAGAGTTGCTCCCCGACTGGTATGGCCTCTTAACGTTGAGGCTCGCCAATGGTTCAGTTGCTGTAGACGTTCTCCTCCTCCGGCGAGCCAACGACAGTGGAGTGCAGCTGTAGGCTGTAGCTTCCACAGTTTCTCCACAACCACCGCCGCCCCCCTTTACCACGTGATCATCCGTAACGAATCGAGACAAAGTAGCCGGAAAACGGCGCCAAAAAGCGCGCGCTGGCTGATCGAACTGCGCATGTGCGCTGCGTGCCCTCTCCACACCCTCTCACTCACTCGAATCCTCTCCCCCCCCCCCCCCCCCCCCTCCTGGCCCGAGCGCTTCGCCAGGCCATCTGCTAATATAATCGGGAAGCATAAAATGAACATCCAGAAGACGAAGGAATTCACATGTACAAATTTATTGACACGGTAAACATATAAACAGGAAGCAACATTTGAATGGAAGTAAATCTACACGATTACTACAGAATACGGCAGAATAAATAAAGAATAAATAGTGCCCAGCAACAGAAAGCGTGACTATCATATTATACAATCCTTAAGGGAACCTATTCGGTTTGGAGAAAGTAGATATTATGATACACATATATAGCACGTGATGAGTCGCAGAAGCCATCCGCTTCATCCCAGCACAACTGTCGAATTTTCTGGTGACAGGGGCCACATGCTCGCGGATCGCAGGGCCACGAAGAGCTGTCGGTGTCTGAATGAAAAAAAAAAAAAAAGGAACCTGTTAATGATATGGTAAACCCGAGCACAGGCAACGTTAATTGGCTGAATACGCTCTGTAAGACATGCTATCGTTACGCGCCTAATGTCGACTAATGACAAAATTCGAGGAGCCCTGCTTACGCGATGCACGCTGTTTTCCCTTTTCATGCACACCAGTGTATTAAACATCAGACACATTCAAATAGCGGAACAAAACGCAACAAGTAACGCCACGCAGAATCATCAACCAGATCATGACTGATAACCGGCAGAAAGTGATGTAATAGGGGACAAGGCGTACCTCCATGCACACAGTTAGTGACAGTATTAAACGTCTGATCACTGACATGCATCATGCGTTTGTCTGCTTACCTTTCATTCAGGCGTTCATCCATGGCTCGAACATCTTCGAAATCCACGAAACGAAATCACCGTCTGCTCTCATACGTAGACGCCAGCTACTGTTAGGGACTGTGCGACAAACTGGTGGCGCCGCGGTGCGGCCTCCGGAGTAAGTACCTTGCGTGATACATTTGCCAGCTTTGCTTACATGTGAAGTGCGGGCATCTTTTTGCCAATGCATCGCTAACTGTGCCAGCACCTAAAAGAAATCTCTATTGGGGACCAGATGCTTCGTTTCTCGTGATTTCTACGCTTCCAATACCACCGAGGTCACTAGACTCGCAACGAATAGCGTTTGTGACGCGCGTTCGGCCATTGCATGAGGTGTGCACAACATGAGCGAATATATTCTACTTCTTTTTTTCTAGTTTCAATGACACTGAATGAGGACCTGCAAAATTATCGATGATTTACAGTTGCCACTTTCGTGACCGTGAAACGCCGCTGGATACTGTATCACCGTCAAATGCACCGACCAAACGGCAACCTATTTCGAGATAATGATTGAGGTGTTTCATCGCCAGTGCCCACAGCCGATATTGCTCCCGGTATGACGAGTCTCACAGTGAGAACAGAAGTTCTATGTTGTCCAAAGGTTTAGTATTTACTCACCGACCATTTCACAGCTGTCGTCCCGCAAGCCTACGGCGGAAGCCGAGGTAAAAACTCATATACTTTCTTCTTTGATGATCTCTTTAGCGTTATTGTATCTGAAGATACTGGAAAAACTGCAGTACAAGTTCAGGCAATAAGTTGTGACCCCACGTGTTTATTTGTATGGATAAAACGGACGCACGATGTAAATTTTAGTGACGAAGCTATGTGTGTGCAAAGACAACGAAAGGAATACAAGACTCAGTCAAAAACATGATATTACAAATGGGAGTCAGAGGAATACACGTATATAGCCTTCGCTAGCAAGCCAGGATTTTGTGAGGAGTCAAATAACCATCCTCTCGGCGTATCACTTACAGGTGTTTTGACCGGACAGACGCGAGTGGCTGTTCTCCTTCCGTACTGTTAGATGCATTGTAAATACGGTGGTTGCTTCTGTGCAGTTTGTCTCCATTCTCTTCGTTCGCGCCCCAGAAAGGTTCCACATTATTTGCACTTCGAAAATTAGCCCTTCTAATTATGGCGGCCGCCACGCAAGCTACGGTTCCACTTGAGAATGCATAGAACGGGCGGCGTGGTATCACGTCGGTTACGTCCAAGACCGCCACTGGCGGCGCTGTCGCGACGGAGCAGCGCCCCCCCCCCCCTTTAGGTGTCGCACGGTCCCTATTCTCATCGTAGAACACTAGAATTGTGCGACCAACTACTGTAACTCACACAGATAAAATTTTTCGTTTCGGAGTTCGTCGCTACTGGTGTTATTTCTTTTGGCACACCAAGCGCGCGACTGCGACGCACGAGACACCGGCGATGGTAAGTCTCGGTCAACTTCCCCTTCACACGCCTTCATCCTTCACCTCGGAAGAGCATTTTGTCTGAAGTAAAAAGACTAGGTGAGATGGGGGCGCGTCAGGTTTATCGTGCCCTTGCGGACTTTGACATCGCGACGGCCCGGTCACACTGAATCAACTACACCATCTGCCCTTCAGGTACTTTTGAACTATGAAGGGCAGGTGCCTCAGGACCAGAGCTGCCGATATTTCAAACACAAATTGTTCTTCTTCAGGGCACCGTCCTCATCATTGGCATGCTATTTAAAGGGACGGTCTCGTACAGCCGGGGCGATTCCGAAACTTAGCCAAAACTAGTTTCACGAGTACTGTACACATACAACCGTCAAAGTTTCATTCGGAATAACCAAGTCGTTTTCGAGGAATTTGTCGAAACGTGCCGTAAGAACAGACGACGAAAGCTGCGTCGGCCTGCGGGTGCGTCGTCGTTGTCATGGTAATTGTAACTTGCAGAAGCACCTTCCTAGAGTCACTGTACCCGGGGAAGAGTACCGGATTCGCTTTCCCCGTGCTGCCGCCTTGCTCATTCGCCGAGGCGCGTCACGTGGTGCGTTTTCCTCCTCTTTGCTTCCAACCTCCCGCCGGGTCTACGGGGAATGCAATAGCTGGGACGCATGTGCGCGTACGTTCGTGTGCCGCCCTTGGTTTTTTGTACGTGCAATGTATCTCAGAGAGCTGAGGAACTACGAACAACCATGTCTGGATGTTGTGCTGCAACGGGACAGAGTCAGGCAAAGCATTTTTCTGCATTCCGAGGGGCAAAAGTGACGAAACGCGTAGATCGGCACAGAACCTGCCGGAAGAACTTCGCGCCTACGAATAACACACGCTCGAGCGAGGTAAATTTCGTGGCGTGTTTATTTTTCATTGCAGAACCTTTGCACACGGTAATGAATAACAGTTCAACTGTGCGAAGAACAGCCGGGCGTATCAAAGTAGTGCTTGTTGGATCTTCCCATTGCGTTCCCTGTCCTGCGGTGCTAACAAAACGTCACTATCAGGACCACTTCAGACACGACGACTTCGAGGACAAAGAGATTCGAAAGAAGTTGAAGTGGACGGCAGTCCCAAGCAGTTTTGCATACCGAGCACCTACGAGGCTGAGGAAGGCTCCTATCCCCCGTTCTTCGCACGCAGAGTTCTCCGAGGAGTCACCAAAAGACTTGCACACTGGAGTTGATGACAACATAGTGTAAGATCAAGGGGCAGTGGAGCATGGTAATGCGTCGAAATATATGTAGATATGCACTATGAGAACTATTGAAACTTATGAAAACTATTCCTAAATATTGAGCTGTAATTGTGAGTGAATCAACTTTGCAGAGTAGAGGAAGACAACACCGTCACAAATTTCTGTGACCAGAGCATCGAGGAATATGCTCAGGAAAAACCTGCAGACAAGTCATGTGATGGTCCCCTCGACGAGGTCGCAGTTTTAAAAGAAACGAGCAAAGGCTGAGACGGAATGTAGTGACTTGAAGCTCACGGTCTACTCCTCATGGAAGATCAACTGCTTGCGTTGGAGCAGGGGATTGGAAGAACAATCCACAGCACTTTACATGCGCGTGAAAAAACGTTGGCATGCACATAGCCATTGAACGTGTGAAACAAATTTAATTGCGAAGAGATGAGAATAAAACTCTTGGAGGTTATTTATGTCAACCTGAAGCTGCACACACGAGCACTATAGTTTTATGTCCACAAAACAAAAGAACTAAAAAAAACTGATCTATAGAGCGCAAACGAGACTCGACGATGCCTTTTAGAGGCGAACACGCGCCACCATAATTCATCTGTTAGCTACAGAATACAACAAACGGTTCTGTAGTGACGCTTGTGCCCTGTTTCATTAAGTATTAGCAGAGTCCCACCACAGGAAGTCACAAAATTTTTGGTGCACAGCCGCGAAATCAACGCGATGTAACACTGACTACAGCTATCGCGATCCGCGGCGGCTTGGAACCAATATGGCTGCCGGAGCAGACGACGCGGAGCGGTTGCGGTAGTCTGCTTCCGTCGTTGTACTATGGTGTCATTCATCTAGCCACCATAGTTGCACCGCTGCCGGCAGCTGGGACACATTCTGTTGTCTGTATGATTTTTAAACAAATCCACATGAATAGTTGGAATATAAGAGGCAAGAATGTTTATATCCATGAAATCCAGCAATTAAATATAAGATTGTACAGCACAGCGCCGTTTTTGTTATGGTTTCGTTATGATCGCCGTGTTCACTAGGCCTAACACCGGCGACAAAACGTATTATTTTCAGTTAGATATCGATGGATGAGCATAAGTTGAAACTGATTTCCGAGAAACTTATATTAGGATGTACATTTGCAGCGTAAAATCGGGTTAGTCTGTGAAAATTTTTTGTCACGAAGTCCCCGCTTCACTGTGTTTGTTTTCGTCGCCATTTTGGGTGGCAGTATGGTGTCATGGCGACCCCTTTGGTAAAAAGCAAACCAATCAGAGGAGTGAAACTGTGATTGACAGGTCGAGCCTCTTTTTGTGACTCCTCCCAATGACCAGACTCCCTTTTAATATATGGCTCTGCACCTTCCAGACGATGAGAGCCACCTGTTTCGCTTTCGTCGGACTATCCCACTGATCTCGATTGTAAGAGGCTGGATCGCGGATGGGGAGCGCGAGCGTGCGGCTGGTGCGGCAACCGGCCGTCATCTTACTGTACCCAAAACAGTCGCCGCAGCGATCATGGCAACTTCTTGCAACTACGGTCGTACCAACCGTACCGGCAAGGATACAGGGCCGAAATTTCTACAGGTGAGTCATTCTTTATAAAGGAATAAATAGGCGTCCATCCTGTACATTTATTTGACAATTATGAAGTGTTTTTTTTTTTTTTTTGCCCAAAACCAGCACTGGGTGCAAGTTGTTTGATCGCCATTCCGAGGTTCAATCGAACACACTTGCATTTTACCCGCCAGCAAATACTGTTTGAGTGCATAATATGCTGGAGAGAACATGTTACGCTAAACTGATAGTGGTGTCATCAATATGTGCGAGCTTACAGATAAGTATCATGTTCCTCATTCACGGGTTCCTACTTTACTGGGAGGAACCACCCCAGTGCACGCACTGTGGTTAGCCTCTCTCAATTTTGCACATTCTCTTTACATGTTCACATCATGGAACACATCACTTCAGAGAGTTTTACATACACCTTAGGCCCCTTCAAACAGCATTGTGTCTTGGTGATGAAGCTATAATTCTTTTTAGAGCAGCGTTTAAACGTTGAAATTTAAAAGATATTGGAATTGTAAGCCCTGTTTTAAACTGATGTTTTAAACATTTATGCAATGCTTTTACTAAACAACATATTTATTTTTAACTAGTTGCATCCTAACCAATGTTCTGTCCTTCACAGCTGCCTCGACATACGCAAGAAATTGGTGCAAAACCTGAGCAGTGCCCACAAACTTCGATCACCGCAGCACCTCCAAAAAGTAAAAGCATATGTGTCACATGATATTTTTTAAGGTATTCATAGTATATAATACCTTGTATTAACTGTTGTAGATCTAACCCACCTCTACAGTATACACCCTCAGGAATTAAAACTCGTTGTGGAACTGTGATCATTGTTTCAGTTACTAGGCATGCACATATATGCTATAAGAAGAAAATTATTTCTTGAGAATGCACTACTGTTGATCACACTCATGCAGCTGTAGGTTTACCTTCGGCCTCTTGGAACTCTCTGTAGTTGCCTTAGCTGCAGGAGGAGTGTCCTCCAGCATGTCAACTACTTGCAAAAATATTGACGTATTTAAGATTATGACACAGTTTGAAGGATTTCAATTCAGGAAATTTGCAGTGGCAGGGCCTGCCAGAGTGAAACCTATTGAATATTTTATGGTGTCGAAGTGGCAGTTCCTTCAGGATAGGAATATCTTAGATGGGAGCAAAAAGCTTGAAATTAACAAAGTGTTGTTTGCGTTAAGCAATTTGTAATACACTGAACACATAGGCAGCAAAACAAAAATTTAAAATTCAGCATGTATGAAAATTGGGTGCAACAAATTTGCATAGTGTACCTGTACATTGTCATTCCTGAGATATATATTGTCATTGCAGGGAGGTCACAAAACAATAAATGTATTGTTTTGTCACTTCCCTGCACATTCATTGTATCTTGAAATGCGTATATGCCAGAATAAATGTTGAACTTGAAAAATGTATCTTCTTTACAAAAGCATATCGTGTTACATCTTTGTCACGCAGAATGCACAACCAAGAAAGCCATTTTCCATTAAACATCACGTTTGACATGATTCAGTTGGTATCATTTCATAGACAGGGTACACCAGGGCTCCAGTTTCAAGCTCCAAATCGTCATGTTGCAGTTTGGAAACCGTACATGTGTAGTGCAAGAGAGCCCTCGCACATTAAAATGTAAGATGGGAGTCACTGTTAATGCAAAGTAACTCCTATGAGAGAGAGTGACGCTGCAGAAAAGTGTGCAAACTGCGGAAAGTGTCATAGCAGATCTTCAGAAATCGTGCCTGGTTTCACGGCAGTGCTACCACACTCCGTTTTAGATGGCGATGATAATGATTGGAGTTTCAGATGTGCAGCTGCATTTTTTGCAACGTGCTCCACATAACAAGCAAAACAAAGTCAGCAGTGGATGGCAGGCCCCCGTCCCTTCGCAGCTTTGTTCACGCGTCAGTTCTATTCAGCAAAAGCATGTGAGTACGCGAGAAGGACATTCAGTTTCACCCGCAAATAATCAGAGCAAGTGAATGAAGAAAAAAAAGTGCGGTACTTCAAAAGGAGATAAGTCTTGTGTCTCAAGGAGGTGTTACCACTTACTAAGTAACTTGATTAAGTTTACATCAATACCTAGATTAACTGGCCTAAGCGTGATCTAATTGCGTGAAGTAATTGTTTGGGATGCTTCGGTGTGTTCATATTTGCGAGGCATTACGTCGAAGACACCACTGTCGTTCACTAAAATACTCTTTCTTGCTTGATATAAATCACACTAAACGCATACGCCTGTCTGAAACAACGGCTGTGATTCTACGGGGCGATTTCTTTCTACCATGCGGGTATATCCTTTCTGTGACCGTTCTTTGTGGAACAATTTTTGTCCAGAACGCAGCACGGGAGATTATATACATGGTTGTTAATCTCACATTGTTTCTTATTGAAATATTGGCTGGGAGATGTGCTGTACTACAATCCCCAGCGCTGCACTGCAGTGACGGTCTAGTTTCGGAATGCAAAACATAACGTAATTAAGAATCGAACGGCAGGACACCTGTGAAACACTGCTAGGATACATCAGTATACTGGCACCTTACAAAATTGTGTGACGACAAACAACGATCAACGCCTGCAGCGCAATAAATACTCACAATCTCTGTTGCCTCCCATTGTTTTCTAGGGGCGCACACAGCGCTTTAGGGCCTCCCAACATGGCGGCCCGAATGCGTGCCTCTCCCTCACGAGCCCCTCTCCCACGCGCGTTCCAGCTTTTATACATAGAGATCAGTGATAAAGGCTTGACTTTGCTGACCAAAAGCGAGGGAGGCTCCGCCTCCAAAATGCGCGCCAATAGGAGGACTAGGAAGGCTCAAAACGTCAAAAAGGAGTCAAAACTACGCAGTATCGCCGCGTCATCGGAATATAGGTTACCGCAACCACACGTGCCGAGCGCCAATGTTGCGAGAGCAGAGGCTGCGGGTCAGCTTCAAGGTCGTAGCTCTACCGGAGAAGCAGACGACAGCAGCTCACATATCCCGAGCCGAGCGCTACCGGTGCGCCATCTGTAATGTTGAATTCCAATGGCAATCCTACCGTCCTATTGCAATACAGAGCAACGTGTACAAACTCTTCGCATCTGCTTTAAACGCCCGCCTGCAATCCCACTGCAAACACCACCACATCCTCAGTGAAATACAAAACGGCTTCCGGACAAACAGAAGGACCAGCGACAATGTGTTTATTTTAACCCAGATCATAGAACTGCAACGGAAAAGAGACGAAAAGTTGCTATTGGCTTTCCTCGACCTGGAGACAGCATACGATGCTGTGGACCATGAAATCATGTTCAGAAAACTACGTCGGATGGGACTTCTAGACGAGGAAGTGCTACTACTCGAAATGCTATACAAAGAATCGGAGACAGTCTACCAACTAGGTAAACACAAATCAAACCCAGTCCAGGTGAAGGTGGGGTTAAGACAGGGCTGCCCTCTCTCTCCAACCCTGTTTAACATATACGTAAACAACCTGCTACTACGACTACAAAATGAAGCAAAAGGAATTAGCTTGAAAACATTAACGACTGATGGCCAGCAAGTAGAAACCAACGTGACAGCGCTTGCATTCGCAGATGACATCGTTTTAGTAGCCCCATCAGAAAAATGTCTCCAGCATATGCTGAATATATGTACTGAAGAAGCTGGAAAAGACGGACTCAAATTCAATACAACGAAAACTCTCTGGATGACGATGAACAAGGGAGACTCAACGGATGCAAAATTCACGATACAAGGCCAACACATAGCTCAAACAGAAGAATATAAATATCTGGGAATAACCATCACTAACGAAGAAGACCCGTTAAAGAAACATGAACAAAACTTGATAAAAAAAAGTCGGGTCGATTAAAGGGTCACATTTGGAACCTGGCGAAACAATCTTACAACCCTTACAGTGTAGGAAGAATGCTCTGGAAAACGACAGCAGTACCGGCACTTACTTTCGCCAATGACGTGATCGTTTTGTCCCCTGCAACACTAAAAATACTAGACCGACACCAGCGTGAACTTGGCAAATGGCTATTAGGTGGCAATTTCGCAACGCCAAACGCGGCAGTGCAGGGCGAAATGGGATGGTCCTCATTTCTAACTAGAGACGCCAGAGCTAAAACCCATTATCTTGGACGCTTGATCCACATGCCTGAAACATCGACTTCAAAGAGGACTTTCCATCATATCAGATTCTGCGGCCTAAAATCCAGGTGGATCAAAAAGATTAACCAGTATGATAGGAAATACAGCAGGGGAACAGGACGACAGACAGCACGAAGCGAGAAGGAATGGACAAAAATTACAACAGAAGAAATAAACAAAGTCGAACTTGAAGATTGGAGGAAAAACACAGGGAAAAAACACAGTCTTAGGATTTACATGGACCACAAGCCAAAACCGCGAACCTGCACGGAATACAGAGGCGATAGGGGAAGTGCCCTGCTCTTCCAGGCAAGAACAGGATGTCTACTAACGAACACCAGAAGAAAAGAACTGTTTGGTGAGGACATCGACCCTACTTGCCCACTCTGTGGTAAAGCACCTGAAGACTTAAACCACATCCTCCAGGAATGCGACAAACTGCAAGGGGTCACATTGTTGACATTTGCGACAAGAAACACAGAAGATATCATGGCGATGCTGTATCGCGAAAACAAAACCGAAAGCCAGAATGCACTCCTAGCGCGAATACAGCGCCATCTAACAAATTGGGAAAAAATGAAGAAATCTGCCATGAAGATCCAAATGAACCAAGAATCACAGAATAACAAACAAATACGACTTCATTGTTAAATGTTATCCTCGCACCTGTGACTTCAAAAGAAGTCTGCCCTGTGACAAAAGGGATTAGGTGTAACTATACTCCATACTCCAATGGCAGAGTCGGAGCAAGTGGCAGGCTCCGCAGTGGAGCGGCTTGACCTGGCCTAGAGCAAGTGATCCGACTCTGCGACTGGAACACTTCCGCAGAACTTGGAGTTAGCCCTGGGTATAATCTTGGTGGATGGCGAAGAAGAAGAAAAAGATGCTAATGTTCCATTATAACGCCATGTTTTGCAACATCAAGGTCCTGCTAATCTCCTAACGTTGCCCTGGTAATGTCTGACTTATCGCTTCCTTCATGAAACAAAATTGCCAACGTACGACGCGACATACTAGTCACGGAAGATGGGTTGCAAAGCAGCCATGTTGGCGAAATAGAGACAGGAAATAGGAAGCACGAGCGACAAGTGACACGTCACGTAGAGTTCCGGTAGAATCTGCCTATTTTGGCGGAGTAATCTGGGTTGCTGCCTGGAGCGACCTTGGCTCGAATGCCGCTCCGAAGCTGCCATTGGAAGACTCCAAAACTGTTCCCAATTTGCCAATCGAACAGACTTGTTCTCGGCGGAGCAACAAAACTTGCTCCGGAGGCGCTCCGAATCTGCCATTGGAATTCAACATTAGGCAAGAGCTAGAGGCCGCAGCGCTCCGCCTCCCGAGTCCTCCTATTAACGCACCATTTGGAGGCGGAGCCTCCCTCGTTCTTGGTCAGTAAAGTCAAGGATAGTCCATTGTTGAACACTGGCCACTTCAAATCAAGCGAATACAACGCGTTATTTCTTGGTGTGGGCTGTGACTCAAATCACCCACGCGTTCCTTCACAAGAAGTTGCTATAACTGCCATGAAGAAGTGTAGGCAAAGAGTTCATCGTCAAGTAAAGCGGCCAGTTCAAGAGAGCCTATCTCATATTCACCCGTCATCAAGTCCTCTACACGATTTCACCCTCAGTGTACCTCTTCAAGATGAACCTCGTCCTGTGTCCCTAGATGTTGTTGACACTATTGCTTCGTCTCAGTATGGTTCTGGAGTGTCAACGTTACTGCCCTTACCTTCCCGCGGCAATCGCTCTGCATTTGATGATAGGGCAGTGGAATTGGACTTTTCTCATTTCAAGTGAGCGAGGAAAGTTGTGCAGTAACTAGAATTTCTTCGCTGCCAAACTTCGAAGAACAACTGAAAGGCCGGGCGCTCGAATCGACCGTTACACATTTGGAATTCACTAACCTTTTGAAAGTATTACGGACGGTTCCCTGTCTTTGTGAGGTTCCAGTGTGTGCAAGGACCTGCTACGAACTCCCAGTGCTGCTTCTGGAGTAGAGCAGATGGGAGATGGAAAGTATTGCGATTTATTGTAAAATTGTGCACATTTCATTCATGCAGAAATGTGCCTTCAGTTTTGAATGAAACTACTTTGCAAAGTACTGTCACAGTATAGCAACAGCCCCCTGTTTTACTGTGGAGGAGATATATGTATATTGGAATTGAATAAATCTTTATGTATTTCTTAGATTTGTTGTGCAATAGAATTGAACTTTAATGATATTCAGTGCAGAATTGTACTCAATAATTTCTAAAGTGCAGAATGGGCATAGAAGGTGGCTCACAGATCTGATATCTATTTTATGACTATGCAAGCTACTGCCGCGAAATATCTCGCACAAGTTCAGCGTCAGGCCGGGTAACCCACAAACGCAAACTGCATTTAGAGAGCTTTCGTCTTTTTACTGTAAAGTGCTGTAGGGTGATTTCATGCCGAATCAATCAGGGTGGTCCGGTCGACCTCTCCAATTTTTTTCTTTCAAAACTATATTGAAGCCTTGTCCCGAGGAGGCAGACTGGCGCTAAAAGTAGTTGAAAATAATTGACGGTTATTTTTTGTTAATTATGATTCAGATATGGGCATTTCGAGCACTGCGCTTCCTACGAAGTTTGACGCCGCGTATCTTCACAACTATATTCAACATATACAGCATATTTGTTTTTTACACCCAATTGTGATACCCGAAAGTAATCTACATCATTGTGTTCGTCTCGAGATGCCCTTTCTTCTCATAGCGAGTATGTCGTATTGTGATTTGGGGCAACGCATCCAACAGTTCTTTTTTTTTTTTTTTTTTTGTGAGGGGTGTCTACCGATAATGCGTAAATTCGACAGCGCGCATCCCATTCATCCCCACTCGTGACAACTTTCATATTACTCACAAACGTTCTTCACGACTATCGAAATATCACATCAAAAAATTTGCTTCAGAGATGGGTGAAGTTACCTTCGTAACGCAACGTCATTCTCAACTTAACTTCGACCATCTCTGAAGCAATTTTTTTTTTTTTTTATGTGGTGTTTTGAGTCGCCATGAAGAACGTTTGTGAGTTAAATAAACCATGTCACGAGTGGGAAGATGTGGGATGCGCGCTGTCGAATTTGCGCATTTTCGGTAGACACCCCTCATAAAAAGACTGTTGAGCGCGTTTCCCCAAATCACAATACGATATACTCGCTATAAGAAAGGGCATTTCGAGATTCTTCGCTTCAGGCATGCGATTTCTCTTCGGTGCAGATAACTTTCTGGGATCACAACTGGGAGACGACTAGTGAGGTTCCCAAAACGTACCATATTTTACAAACTAGGCAACTTTGCGACTTATTATCTCCTCAAAGGCAAACTTACAATCCTCAGAACTTAGGATGCAATATGCTATCCACCCTTGATAATACATGAAAAAAAGAAAAAGAAAATAAAGAAATCAGCTGAATATGGTAAATAGTTATGAAGATAATAATAATAATAATAACAATAATTTTTTATTAGTGCCCAAGAACGGTCGCTAAGGTCATGGTGTTGGCGCACACAATACACATAACTCACAGTGGATACAATACAGACATAAACGCACAAATAATTATGTACAGACATATATATAATACATATACAGTGGGATACTAGCAGAGGTACATTACAAACATAACAGGCATACGTACTTACATATTTACAGACAAGTATACCACGCAGTACATGCAATGAAATATCAGCAACAAAACTACAATACATAGATTACGCGCAGCACATAAGTAATAAGATGGAATGCGTCAAACTTTGTAGGAAGCGCAATGGTCGAAATGCCCAAATCTGAATGATAATTCATTATAAAATAACCACCAATTATTTTCAACTACTTTCAGCGCGAATATGCCTCATAGGGACGAGGCTTTAATGTATGTTTGTAAACAAAAAATTTGGAGAGTTCGACCGGACCACCCTACCTCATTCGGCGTGAAATCTTTGTCATATGGATGAAGACACACACACACAATAAATACAAAAAAAAAAACGAAGTGGGAGGAGCTTCCACGCATATGTCCAATGCAGAGCTGAAACACGTCCGAACGGCATCGCGCAATTACGTCCGTTGAACGTCTCTGTGATGTACTTCGGTGTTGCATTCGCACTTTGGGATTTCTGGGGGATTGAGTTCGGACGTCCCAGGGATGTCCCCAACGTCCCCCGATTGACGTCCCCGCGATGTGTTTCGGATTCGTTTGTGTTGTCTGGGAAAAGATCTTCCCGGAACGGCACCGCAAGCGGTACTGCACCTTGGTAAGCTCCCTGTACCACGGTGACCGCCAGGATTATTGGCGAAGAGTAGCAGGCCTGTGTGTATTGTCATCAAGCAAGATAACTACCTATGGAGGTAGCCTCTTTTACACAAACTCTATCTTACATACCAGATAACAACGCTCCAAAGGGAGATTGCTTTATGTACGTGCCATACCCTGCGAACAATCCTGAAACTCCGGAAGAGTCGCTACGGGGGAGCAGTACAGTTCTAGTGGGCTTACTAGAACTTGATATGCCACTCACCTTGATCATGATCAAAGAGCCTCGTCGCTGTACGCCAGCGGCGACAGCACTCCACAGACCCAAATAATGACTGCTCACGGATGATATGTGCACGCAGCCCAGCTCTCACTGCCTGAAAAATAGCCATGCTCCCAACAAATTTGGAAGTTAATTTCCGAAATCAGCAATGCTAGTTGCTTCCGCTCTGTGCGTGCGACCGGTAACGGCTCCAGGTACCTTACGGTGGCCCAATCAACTGCTGGGAGCCCAAATATTTGCGCCGCCCTACTCCACAGTAAAAGTGGAATATGGCATCGCAAAAAACAATGTTCTGCTGTCTCAGACATGCCACAAGACGGACAACCGTCCGTGCGACATATCCGAAAACGGTGCAAACGTTCACGCATTGGGAGGACACCATGGGCCAGCTTCCACTGGAGACTAGCGCGCCGTGCATCAAGCCAGCCAGCAATGATACGTCGCCAGGCGAATTTCGTTGGCACTGCTGGCCTTGCGGGACCCGGTCGCATTTCCCTGTAGGCGGCGTAGAAATCACGGACGCTCCACAAGGAAATGTCTTCATCTGGGCATTCGGATCGCAAGCGCCGCACGACAGCAACACAAGCACAAAAATAAGTAGGGAGTACTTCCGCCCTGGGGCGAAGCTCGGGACTTTCGAGGAACCACCTGGAGGCGTATCCTAGGAAATACTGCACTAAGCGCAGGCCGGGTGCTCTGACGCACGGAGCGCCTCAAAGAGAATACGCGATTGAAGCGCCAAGCACTTTTCTGGCACAGCCGGAACTCCCAAGCCACCCAGATCACGGCTTCCGTGGAGTTGAGACCTACAGACCCATTCAACGGATCCGCCCCACAGAAAGCGGAACGCGTGTCGTGTGATAGCTGCTTGTATTACCGCTGGCGGGGATGAAACAGCCGCTAAAAACCACAAGCGACTGTAATACCATGCTGCTAACAGCCGTGCCCGAAAAGTGATCGGCAGTTCAACAAACTTAAGTTCTCGCAGCACAGCACTACAGCGGCTGAATACTCGAGGCCAGTTGACAGCTGAGACCCCTGCACTGTCAAAAACAACCCCCAGGATTTTAACCTGAGGTCTTACAGGAACTTGAAACGGTGCAGCACAGGTTGGCTGAACATTTAAAAAAAGAGCGACACTTTTGGACCTATTCGGACCCTTTTTCGGACACTTTTGGACCTAAGACGGTGTGCTGCTCCCTGCTTCAAAGCCTCCCAGTGATCTGGCCCAAAATCGGGTGCGGAACACTGTTCCGATAGCCAATCTTGCATATCACTTTTAATTTCGGGATCCTCGAGCAAGGACACGTTCACGACAATGACCTCACCACTGGGAGAAGCATATTGTCGGGAGACGCCACGGCTGTGTCAGGTGTAGGGTCACCAACACAACGTTCACTCGCAGCCGCCACACTAACAGCTTCTAGAACGGGATACTCATCTTCACGATACACAACTACGGTTGGAGTGTCCGCACTGGCCGCCTGGGCAGCTTGCACAGCCGGCATAACGGGTGCTTTCGGTGGCACGCGACCAGTCCCAACACGTGAAGCCCACGTCGCGGCCGAACACTCGGACACGGCGTGGTCTCCACCGCAACGCCTACACAAGGCATCGCAACTCTCATGCCCAACCTCACCACAGCGGGTACAAAGCGGGGCCACACAGTCCTTCTTAAAGTGACCTTCCGCATTGCAACGCATGCACTCGCGCTTTAGGCCATCATAATTGATAGTCAAGCGCTTATACCGCGTACGCTGATGAAATTCGGAACAGGGGATCGCATTTCCATAAGAACACGACGGTTCCCTGTTTCGATTCCTTCCAATTCCTTCTGAAGGAATGTCTCACGGCTCACCTTGGTGACTGGCCCATATCCAGTGAGTGCAGTCTCTACCGCGGTATCGGGAATGGGGTCCGGTACCGAAATAACCGTCACCCTGACCAAGTTGGACTCGAGCGAGACCAACTCAATCACACGGCCCTTCACTGGAAGTGAACCAAGGGCCAGCTTTTCAGCAGCAGCCCTTGACTTCACTATCAAGTCGCATGCTCCACCTCCAATGTGACGCATGCTCTTCACAACTTTTCCTACCGTCTTCACTAGTGGAAGGAGGAAATCTACCCGTGACACGCCTGGAGGCAGTGTCACAGAGAACGCTAAAGGCCGGCTAGCCATAAGTCAGAGACGGCTCAACCGCCGACGGTATACACTTTACAGGTCTCACATTATGAGGCTGCACTAGAAAACACACAATTAAGAAATGAACACCAACAAACGAATACTTACCCAATCAAGGCAAAGGGAACACAAGGCAGGAGCGAGCACAGAACACGTCGTCTTCGTCTCGTCGTCGTCGTCAGACCTAATTTTATAGAAAATGCATTCGACATGCACGACGAGCATGGCCAACCTCTCTTCTCCTCATAATGAAACGAAACGAAGTTACCTTCGTACATTCGAGTGTCCTGCTCGCCTGTGACACAAAACGAAGGGTGAGCTATCCATGTTTGTTTCGATTACGCAAAGGCAGAGTACTCAAAGTGCATGAGGAATTGATTGAAGTATTAGGTCCACATCAATGCAAAGTCTACGTTTCATACTCCTTTTGGTTGGAGACGTTCAGGATAGGAACTTTGAAAGTCAAAAGCAGTGCAACAGAATCGCGCGTTTCTCTCCATTCCACGAGTAATGCGCTCCATTTATCATAGACAGTCATCCTTTTTAGATGCAGAAAAGCTTACCCTGGACACGCTTTATTTCAGAAAAATGTCAGTCAGGTCCCAGGATCGGCCCAAAAAGAAAACAAATCTGTTTAGAAAGTCTGAACAGGTAAACTAAACAAAGTAATATTTCTCGTCCCGCTAGCTACCCACAGGGACGGGCACAGGACTTACCTAAATGACTCTTCACGGACAGTCCCAGTGTTATCATCAGGACGTTCTGAGGATAACTTCGCCCGACGAGGATACGATGACACTGTGGGGACGTCCTGACCGCGTGTGTTATGGGCAGTGGCGGATCCTGACCCTCGGTATGGCAGGAGGGGGGAGGTTTCTTTGTGGAAGAGTATAACTGGGGTGTGTAGAGGGGGAAAACTAATGTGTAACCTAGTGGTTTGAAGGGGCGATCCAGCACTGCCCGAGACGTATGCGTGCGTGTCGTGTTCGTCTTTTCTTTCCTTGTCTCGGGTTATTTCCGCACTTAGATTATTACATAATGTAAAACCCCGAGACTAGGGAACACGAAAGGACAGACACAAACACGAAGATTATTAGTTGAGAGTTTCTCCTTGGAAAACAATAACTCGACTCGACTGAGAGAAGCTACCAAAAGTACTATCAGCAGAGGCAGCGGTGCAGCGATGTCTCAGTGGTTTCCCACTCGCCCGCGCGCAAGGAGACAACGAAACTTGGCCTTCGGGAGAGGAAAATCAGTTGCGCTGCGCATGCGGTAGGAGGGATGTCACGTGTCTCTCTTTGCTGCCGCCGTGCCGTCTGCTCGCTTCGCGTGCGCATGCGCTAGCACACAGCGGTTTGTTTGCTTGAGGATGAGATTTGTGTTTGTGGTAGCGGTGAAGCAACTTTGCCAAATATTCCGTTCAAGTTCCTCGCTGGGTGTCCCGCTCGTCCGTCGATGTTCAACAGGTGAGGGAACGTTTCAGCAGCGCCTGCGAGTTTCATGCTCCCGGTTCAAAAGGTGAGGGCGTCTGTACAAAATTGTAAAACGGGCCGCTCTGTTACTACAGATGCAGCAAGTGCCAGTCCACTTTTTCTCAGCTGCACCTTCTCAGTCCAGGCAGCAACAGCACCAGGTGAATGTAGGTACACAACTTCCAAGTGAAAGACGCACGAGTGCAATTCTGAAGCTGGTAAGTACTGTCAGGGACACTTCTAACTTTCTACTCGTTTCCGTGGTCTCGCTCCGATAAGCGCCACGCTAGCGGGCGGGAGGCGCTAGATCCTGAGGGGTATCATTCGTTGTGTTCGTACGCCTCGGCGGCGGTGGCTATGAATGTAGTGCCCTGGTCAGCGCATGAAGACATCAATTGTTCTCAGTCGTCGGTTTCACGCTGTCGTAGGTGGACGTGTGTGTGTTGTGCTTCTTGTTTCATGCTGATTACCACATGGAGGTAAGTAATTTTAGTTCCTTGATGTTTGTACTCCCGAATTTTTAGTGAAACATTCGCGCCCGGTTTCAACTGTGGTGAAATCCGTTAAATAAGTTCAATTTCGGAAGATTTACAGGCAACAGTGCCGAATGATACTCCGATCAAATTTGGACAATAAAAAAACGTATATCTGTTCTCATATAGTCTTCGATAGCTTATAAATAGCCTCAGTGAGTGATTTAACGTGTGATACAGTTAGAATTTAGGGCTCAAACCCCTGCAGTGAAGTAGCAGTTACGAATGATACCCCTCAGGTTTTAAGCGCCGCCCAAATTACAACAACCGTACGACGTTTTCCTGTTCTCGTACAGCTTTCGATAGCTTATAAAAGCCTCAGTGAGTGATTTAACGTGTAATACACTTAGAATTTAGCGCTCAAAACCCTGCAGTCAAGCAGCAATTACGAATGATACCCCTCAGGTTTTAAGCTCCGATCAAGTTGCAACAACCGTACGACGTTTTCCTGTTCTCGTACAGCTTTCGATAGCTTATAAAAGCCTCAGTGAGTGATTTAACGTGTAATACACTTAGAATTTAGCGCTCAAAACCCTGCAGTCAAGCAGCAATTACGAATGATACCCCTCAGGTTTTAAGCTCCGATCAAGTTGCAACAACCGAACAACGCTTTCCTGTTCTCGTGCAGCTTTCGATAGCTTATAAAAGCCTCAGTGAGTGATCTAACGTGTAATACAGTCAGAATTTAAGGCTCAGAAATCCGCAATCAAGCAGCAGTGTCGAATGACACCGCTCAGCTTTTGAGTTCCGACCCGATTTTAACAACCAAACAACGTTTTCCTGTCCTCATATGGCCTTTGATAGCTTAGAAATGCCACAGTGAGTGATCAGATGGTTTTCTTTTAAAAAACTGTAGATGATTTTATAAATGACATTGCCAAAATTTAAGGCTTGCAAATGATGATTACGGAGAGTGAACTGCTATCCAGCATGTTAAAAGCTGCAAACTTGAAGCTTTTTGTTGCCTAAATACATCTCTTTCTGTTGTTTCCAGGTGGAGCCCCTGTAGCTGACCAGAAAGGCCAAGACTGTCAGATGCCATACATGAATTGGGTATGGGATAGAGAGAGAAGTATTGGGATTCTATTGGAGAATTTGCATACCCCTGCTTATGCTAGTCCTCACTAGGCCAACCAAAGCAGGCACACAATTGTTCTCGTGTTGAGCTGACTGATTTGTAACTGACACTGTTTACTTATAATTCTCAGTAATTTCACACTACTCACAATTATGTTTTACTTTCAAGTTCAAGTTCTTCAAGGAGAGCTGACCCAGCAGAAGGCCTCTGGTAGCATACTGTAAACAAGTGCGCCACTCCCACAGGATTATTGCATTGGCCTTTTGCATTCATGCCTGAATGCGGTCCAGGGCATCCCAAGGGCACCAGCTGCGTGACGATGCCCCACCCCACGGATTGTCTTATGCCAACAGCATGCTCCCGTAGGGAACTATGGACACTAGAAGATGGACTGCGGACATGCTAAGGAATTCTTCAGTAGCTTTATGGTGCACTGGAGAAGAAACAGCAGACCTGGACGAAGTAAACAAACGGCCCTTATCAGGGCCACCATATGTCTGCCACAATGGCTAGCGTTCTGCTGATAGAACAAACCCTGATGGTGATAGAAGATCACTGAACTAACCATAACTCAAGCATGATGGCTACAACAGTGCTGATAGAAAAGAATCATTGCAGTTACAAATGCCATACATTTCATTAAGCACTGTATTTTCGATGACAGTAATATTTAGAGTTGAAGGAGTCATGTTCTGCCACTTTTTGGATGGTCAAAGTATGCATCACAGAACATATTGCTAAGGTGAACAGTATGTGGAACCGACTATAACTCCTGTTATTCATTCACACAGAAAATATGAAGCAGAAAATGTCGAGGTTGTTGCGAGAGACCTGTACTATGTCTGTTCTATGTCTTTTGCAAAAGCTATCACCGTTTCTCGACAAAAGTGACGTGGAGAATGTACTGGATGCCTGTCATATTCACAGTGGGTTATGGCTTCGGGATTGCTATGTTGTGTTTAATGAGAAGTGCAGAAATTTGGGCCAGTTGGTACATAACTGCAAAAGGGAATAAGAGTATACAGACGGGACAATGGAGGGACAGAGCTGCTTACAACTAAACTATAATGATAGGAAACCCGACGCAGCCATGTGCGCAGGTGCATTGCTATCCCACCATGTCAAAACAACGAGTACAGTTCTAGACAAATGTTAGAGAACATGCTCCGGCGCGTTCCTTCCTCAGAGTGACAGCAAATGGGACCGTACAGACTTAGACATGCTCGTATAGGTAGCAGAGTCACCTGTATGCAAGTCCGTAGGATACCATTCGCTGCCAGCTTGTCACTCGGAGGGAGTAGTGTGCCAGAGCATGTTCCATAAACTTTTGTCCAGCACTTTACAAGTATAAAACTGATTAACAATGTAGAGTGGGCTAGTTGGTATGACATCTTAGACTATGGAGCTACGGCAGACAAGGAGAATACACCACTCCATAATCAACTGGTTTATTTCTGGAAAAAGAGAAAAGGAAGGTTGAACGTTGGGATTGGGGGTTTTGAGACGACCTGATTAAAAAGGAACTTTACACCTAGTGGTGATCTTTTCCTGCTGTCCTTGTCTGCCATAGCTCCGTAGTCGAAATCTGTACAAGTATATCAGACAAGACCCTCAAAATGACATTTTTAGGCATGTGCAAACAAAACCACCATAGTGATAAGGGGTGACACAAGTGAAAAAAAAATCCTATGATTTTAATAAAAATTCAAGTTCCTTATCCATCAGACAAATTGAAGCTTCAGTAGTACAACTGGAAGAGCCACTTCTTATTTCAGCCACTTCCACTACATCTCTTTCGAACTGACAGTTTGCTTTTCTTTTTGGCTGAGTTCTTTCAAAAGCCGGGTTTTAATGTCACTATTTAATATAGTATGTACGCAAGTTGTAATCGAAAAAAAAAGAAAAAAGTGTACCGCACCGCACGCGAATACCAGGTTGCCGTGTCCGTAATTTTGTGAGGTTCGAGAGCCACAAGAACTGCTCGCATGCAGTGTATTCTACCTAACATGGACAGCGCAGCAGCAGTACGGCGGGCCAGGCTGAAAACAATGCCTGAAAATCTGTTCTCCTAATTCGTCTTTAAATTTCGAGAGGGTAGCTTCGTTCTCTTTGGTGGCCAAGAGGCCGCGTGTTTGAGATCCCTGTAGATAGGGCAACCGCTTTCGAAACTAAACAACAAGGATCAGAAACGTAACGCTGTCCTATATCTGCGCAAAAGCACCATAGTTCATGTACAAAGCAGGTCTTCCAAGGACATGAACGGGTTTTTCCGGGGAACCACCACCGTGGGAAAACAGACACAAGTGCAGGTGGGAAATGTGAATCATGTGTCGCCCCCAAGATTTTTCTAGAATTTCTTTGAGAGATGTTCAAAATTTAGTTTGCAGTTTATTGAGTTTTCATATTGCATACAGAGGTTCAATTACTTTATATATGGTTATCTCTAAATTAAAAACCCGAGACTGGGAGGACAAAAAACGACAAGCTTGTCTGTGTTATGGATCTATACCACCAGCTCGCTTGCTACCTCTCTATCCTCTCGGTACTGTGTATATATTTTTGTCATTTTCTTTGGGGACTGTGTTGCACGATTTACCCTAAACATACCCGATCATCGTGATCATTTTGTGACCTTAGTATCAATAAAGAAGTATCCTTGATCGAAGACAATTTGTCGCCTTCTCTTATGTTTTTGTCATTTTTATCTGCCTCACTTCCTTTCTACTTAATCTGCATATCAATATACTTTGGTTATGGACACTTCACTTTTTGTAACCAGTTGGAAGGCGAAGTGGTCACGAGATAAGGGTATTTCGAGGCTGTCGGGATCCGGGGCCCAAGAGCAGTGGCAAGAGCAAGGCCGAAAATCATGAGATCAAACTATCAGAAAGCTGGAAAGTCGGAAGACAGAACTGTCGAAAAACCGAACAAAGAGGAGCCCCAAGATATGAAAAGCATTAAAAATTACAATTACTACATAAAGTATACTTTCACTAAGTCGATGTTATATGTGAATTGCTGTAGCAAATGAATCATAAACAAAAGAAAGAAAAAAAAAGGACAGAAATCACGGGACCTGCGGTGTTGGATATACGTAAGCAATCTATGCATGTAATGCAATCCCCTTTCGTGTATTTTTGTTGCAATGACGTCCACATACCAGCATGTAGTACCTGCCATAGAAAATTTAGGACGGTATTGCAATTTATTGACCTGTTACAGGAGGGTAAGAAACGAGAAATGTGATGGTGTGCGAGAAATAGGATGGGCAGTCAGGTCTTGCCCCTTTTCTACACACGCATACAAATGATAGCTTAAATTGAACTGCGGCTTGCACTCGAAAAACATGTTCTTCCTAACTAACACGACTGTGTCAGCAGTGATACTGAGCGTTGTAATCGAAAAAAAAAAACGAAAGAAAAAGAACGTGAGCACTAAGCTAATAAGTCATATTATGCTGGTGACCAGCATAATATGACTTATTAGCTTAGTGCTCACGTTTTTTTTTTTTTTCGTTTATTTGTTTGGCCCATGTTCCATAGCGTTTTTCGAAAATATCTCGTAGGTGACCTACGAGATATTTTCAAGATTGTGCTCGTTTAGCAGCACGATACGCTCGACCCAGACTGCTCTCCAACGCACAGGTGACTTCACCCTACCTGGTTCTTCAGCAATCAAAGTACGACTTGTGAAAGCTGCTTGTACTTGCGCGATAACCCTGTGTGCATGCGGTGTTACATTGAAAAATGATATATCATGCTCACGGACAATTTCTGCTAAGTCACAGACCCAAAAAAAACACAAACATATATGTTACACATCTTCCATTGCATTAGTCGAGGTAACCCGGCTGCAATTACTTTACCAAATACTCACTTGAAATTTTTTCGGTTTGGGATTTTTCGACTTATCCCCTTCTTGCATACAGGGGTTCAATCGTCAACTGAAGGGAAACTATATACATGCCATCAGCACAAAGCTTGCCTGTCTGTATTTAAAAGAAACACACGGGGCACCAAATTTATGAACCAGGGCGGGATGAAGAATCTGTTAGCAGTAAGCAGAACAATGTGCTTCCCATGGAGAAAAACGACATTCCTATACCTAAACGTTGTTCGGCCTAGTTGGGCCGAGCTTGCGAAAAAGAGGGTTCGGCCAAGCTTTGATTGACATCGGCCTTACTGGGGCCAACTGAATACCGCCAACTTTGGGCCAGTATGTGACAGACCGTCCTAACAAACACGGGGACCAGCATGTATTGCCGTTCGGGCCATTGTAGAACCAATCTTGGTTTCTAGTCGGGCATTACTTGGCTAGATAGCGTCCCATGAGGCACCAGCAATGATGGGCCAAGTATGGTCCAAATCTAATATGATTCTCAACCAAGCATGGTTATGAGGTATCCCATGCAGCTTCTGCACCCCTCTACGCGATGTTCTATCCTATAACACCAGTGTGCCTTACAACTGTATCTGGCAGGTGTGTATATTGCAAAAAACAAATCCAAAGGTTGAAAGTGCTGCTGCTGGTCGTGTGTGGCCTGTCTTAACATCGTTTTGCCGCTATTGGAATAGATATGTATACGTACCAACCTGTTCGATAGCTGTTATTGTCAAAGGTTATACACATTACAAACGAGTAGGAAATGGAAATTCCTACTCGTTTAAGTAATGCTCTCCGTGTCACTATGGCTCAATGTATGAAGCTGGTTTTCACCTTGTCTGAAAATAATTTTGCAAGCTGAAGAAAAAATGTAGAAATGGACTTGTGTACATCTAATTGAACTACATAGACTAGCATCGTTGCTTTGTTGTTTCGAACAGCAGCTGCTGTTTGGGGTTTGAGGGTTTATCCCCCCCCCCAAATTGTAAGTTTGGTTAGTGTATTTAGAAGGATGATAATGAAATCCTCCTCACCCATTTAAGTCCACATAGAACTCCTCCAGAAATATTTTTGGACTAGGCCACTGCTTTGAGCCCAACGCAGTTTACGAACTGCCTTCGCAGGTGATATGACGACGTCAGCCCAAGTTGCAACGACTTGTGCCAACCAAATACCGATCTCCGGCAGATTTTCGGCAATTTGCACTTGGACTTTTTGTCTAGCTGGACACAACGCTATTGAAAGATGTAACATTCCCATGCGGCATTCCTTTCCTTGCCTTTTCTTTTTTTTTTCTCTCAATAAACTTATCCCCCCCATCCCCTTGAGTTTGAAGAACACAGAAGACGACGAGGACGATACAAGACTCAAATACGAACTAAAAAACATGTTATCGAGTACATCAGTTCTCTTGCACATATTAATTTATTCATACATGATCATTGTTTTCAATATAGTAATGTGGTATTGCAGCGAAATTCTAAAAGCTCCTCGTGACATATTGCACCCGGACTGTTTCCACACGCATGTCAACTTGTATTCTTCGAAATCTGAAATATTCCTCATATTTTCTTGATATCTTTACATTTTTACTGCAGGACCGGTTCCCAAGCGTAGGAAAGTGTACAGTTTGGTGAAAGATGCCAGAAAATTGTAATTGCGGGAAGAATCAGATAATGACAATAATTGTTGCATATGTATATTTTTCCTTTTATTAAATCGGTTAGACGTTCGGCGTCGTGGTGTGTATCTCACTCTTTCGTTGTGCTGTTTTTACACCGTACAATCTACCCCAAGTGTCTGCGTTAGTTTGGTTACATTTGTAAATTTGAAACTTCGTGTGCTTCATTATTCATCGCTAACTAACTGTCATTCATCTCTGAAGCTAACCTGACACGATATACTTTCAGTGAATAGCAGCAGGATGCTCTTAAGTTGACCACCTGGCCATGTTTTCTATCGAATTCCCCAAATTTCTGGATTCTGCAGATGATTTGACAAACCCGGATTTGAAATGGGATTTGATTTGGCATGAAAAAGGGCAAATAAGCAAGAAAGATGCTTTCACTTTGTTTTCCATAATATTAAACGGGCATAGTACTCGAGTTAAAAGGGGTGCATACAGATTCGCCCTACTTTGGATTGTGCATGTACAGTACGCGATCCGCCCGAAATCTTTTTAATGCAGGAACTATAGAGAGGGTTCAGAATATTGCGGCTAGATGAGTTGCATGGATGTTAGTATAAGCGAGATAAAGTCAATATTAGGTTGGGATAGTTTGTCGACAAGGAAACAACAGTTACGTTTGCAATTTTTAGATAAGATTACTAATGATAAAATTAGTATATGACAAAGGAACCTCTTCTATAATTACTTGGAACCTCCATCGTACATCTCATCGAGATTGATCATCACAGGAAAATTTAGCCCAACGGATGTATAGAGCTGATTTGTTCAGGACCTCAGTACGTATTGTTTTATACATGTGTGCTTTTCAGTCTTTCTTTTTGTATGCTGACATATTGCTTACTTTAAATTTATTTGTATACAGTAATGTCGTAAGGCGTTGTTGCGTAATAGCAGAAATAAATAAATACAGAAAAAACTAATTCTGGATACATAATGATTTCACTTGCTTCTCGAAAAAGAGTTGACTTGAATCCCATTTGTTTCATCAAATTCATATCACTGGCGTAAGACGCCTCATGATGACCCATGAGAAACACAGCGGTGATGCACAGTACCCCTGACAAATTACAAAGTGCTTCGCATGCTTCAGATACACTTTCAACGTTTTGAATATGAGCGGGCTTCTGTAGCCATGACGGCTTCAACCGGTTTCACTGACTTCAACTTCAACCTTCAACACACAAACCCAACAAACTACAAAGCAGGCAAAAAGTTCCCAGTATTTCAACAACGCGAAAAATATCGTCCGTGCAACATTCGTGTGAAAGAACAGGCCTATTAATAAACAGTACAACAAAAATAGTTGAAATTGAAATAATGGCTTCATTTTTCCCGCGGAGGCAACTAGAATGCAAGGCGTCCCACACAGCAGCCAATGAGAAGTAGGAGCTACATTTTTGGGCGGAAGCACCTGGAAGAGTGAGTGACGCGGCAATGATACCCCTCAGGATCTAGCGTCTTGTCTAGCGGGCTAGGTCGCAAACAAAAAGTGGACTCGTCCGGGGGTGGCCGGGTGCCGACGAGGTATCGCATTTCCGCACGAAGGTGTTGGAAATAGGGCATAGACCACTTGCACCCCTACGTCATCGATTACGTTTCGCCACCGCGCAAAGCATGCTGGTGGGCACCTATCAACCTTATCAGCCTTTTCGGCCTATCAGCAGACGCGTTTTACCCGCTTCTTGCCAACCCACTGATCTCGATTGTAAAAGGCTGGATCGCGGATAGGGAGCGCGAGCGTGAAGAAACCGGCCGCCATCTTACGGTGCTCACAACAGTCGCCGCAGCGATCATGGCAACTTCTTGCAATTACGGTCGTACCAACCGTACTGGCAAGGTTACAGGGCCTAAATTTATACAGGTGAGTCACTCTTTATCAAGGAATAAATGGGCGTTCATTCTGTATATTTAGTTGACCATTATGAAGTGTTTTTTTGTCCAAAACGAGCACTGGATGCAGGCTGCTTGATCGGTCTTCCGAGGTTCAATCGAGCACACTTGCATTTTACCCGGCGGCAAATACAGTTTGAGTGCATAATATGCTTGAAAGAACACGTTACACTACACAGGTAATGTTGTCATCAATATATGTGCGAGCACTCGAGCGCTTTTTTGCATGCATTGCTAGCATGGTACACGGTGTTCTCTGCGGAAGCAAGTGCCACATTCATTTCTTTGAATTACCTTCACGCACAAGTTCGGTATTACGTCATAATGAGACCACGATTGTCACCTTTTTTCATGTATTGGTATTGTTTTGTGCCTTGGTTTGATTTGTGACAAAGAATCCTACGTAACGATGGTGTGGCGCGACTTGAATAACGCCTTTGTCTGAGCTGTATCGTCAGCTTGTTACGATAGTAATAATTTGTAGCGTGTCGTGCTATTTGAAGCAGTTTTTAAGGCAAAAGTGGTCTCTCAATACAGATTTCGTCATGAGGGCTACCCAGTGAATAATCTGTGTAGTGTGATACGGCTGGGTGTACACAGTGGCGTCGGAACTATTTTTGCACTGGGGGAGCGAAAAAAATGCTATCATCATCATCATTTATTTTCCTTGAGGGCTCATGCAGGCAATACAGGGGTGGTACACACAGGCTTCTCGACAAGATGCACAAAAGGGATCTCTGCTCCTCACAATCAAAATCGCCACACAGGCTACCCGACAAATTGCACAAAAGTGATCTCTGCTTCTTAAAATCACAATCGCCGGGCTACCCAACAAGGTGCACAAATCCTTAAACTCAAAATTACCGCACAGGCTACCTAACTAAACAACTTTTACGGCAGTCTCGTCAACTTCATTTAGCTAGGGGTGGGAAGTCCGAAGATTCCTCGAAGAGGCCTGAGACGTCTTCTTGTCGGCGGGGTGTCTTCTGGCATTTTCCTCGACGTCACATCGTGGCAAACAACACTTGCACACGTCACAAAAATAATCTAACTGCACGGTGCAGCAACCTGCAGTTGACACTTCAGACCGATCGTCGGGCCATACCGCTATTACTGCCGCCGCCACTATTCCCAAACTTCCCGGCGGGAGTACTGCTACTATATCCCCCTCGCGTTTACATTCTTCCGTCTTCCAGACCAACCGCGGGACGAGTCTCTCAAGCTCATCCAACAATCCCTTATAAAACCTCCTTATAAACTCCACGGAACATCCCTCTTTTCTTGGGCGGGAAAGAGTCACGACGCCACTGTCACAAAACCCCACTATGGCCGCTTTACGTAAAAAAACAAACAAAAAAAACAATAATTTACTTCCTTTCCAAATGTCAGGGTGCAAAGACAATTCCCAGGTCTGGGGGCCAAAAGATTCTGGGCGAAAACACGTGGCATCGGCTTACCGTGGACGGTCCGAACGACCCGAAAATGCCATGCCTGGTCTCGCCATATAGGGGGTCGAGAACTACCCGGAGGACGCACACCCGGACTGTCCCTCCAACGCGTCTGACAAAACATCTGGAAGCAATAACTTTGGGGATCCCGAAGCTGTCATGGCCAACTGAACCAGTTCCTGTTGCAACAACTCTTCTCTAACGTAACTCGCAACTAAACGAAAATTCGCACAAGAACTTGTCGCCCTGTGGTAGTGCCCTTTGACTGGGGGAGCCGTGCTACCTCATCTGTAAATGAGGGGGAGCCGTCGCTCCCCCTGCTCCCCCTATTCCGGCGCCCCTGGGTGTACAGGTAAGTATCACGTTCCTCATCCACTGGTTTCTACTTTACAGGAAGGAACAACCTCAGTGCACGCACTGTGGTTAGCCTCTCTCAGTTTTGCATATTTTCTTACATGTTCGCATCGGAAACACACCTTACACTTTAGGCTCCTTCACCCAGCAATATAATAATTAGAGATTATAATTCTTTTTAGAAGAGTTCCCGATATTCTTTTTAGAATAGTTTTTCATCTTTTTAATTTTTAGAAGATACAGGGATTGTAAACCATGTTTTAAACTGATGTTTTAACATTTGTCCAATGCATTTATTAAACAACATATTCATTTTTAACTGGTTGCACCCAAACCAATGTTCTAATGTATTATTTCCTTTGTTGTCGATGCACCATAAAAATTGGAATAATCATTATCAATGCAGGTTACTTCACAGCTGCCTCGACATACTCAAGAAATGGGTGCAGAACCTGCGTAATGCCCACAAACTTTGATTACCACAGCACCTCCAGAAAGTATGTGTCACATGGGATTTTTAAATGTATTCACAGTATATAATAACTTGTATTAACTGTTGTAGATCTAAGCCGTCTCTACAGTACACTCTCAGAAATTAAAACCGTGAGAACCGTGATAATTGTTTCAGTTAATAGGCATGCACATATATGCTATAAGAAGAAAGTTATTTCTTGAGAATGCACTTCTCTGGCTACTGGTGTTGTTTACATCTACTGTTGATCACATTCATTTATCACGTATTATATTCTTATATATACTATTATATTAAAACATATTTGATCACATTAAATTCAAAATTCATCATATATAAGAAAATACCAGGAGGGAAGTTGCTATTCATTGCTCATTCTAACCTAAAATTGAGTGCTACAAATTTAGAGAGAGTACCTGTCCATTGTCATTCCTAAAATATATATTGTCATTGTAGCAAGGTCATAAAACAATAAATGTAGTCTTTTGTGACCTCCCTGCACGTTCATTGTATCCTGAAACGCATAAGTGCAAGAAATAATTTTAATAAACTTGATGTTGTATAAACTTGATATAAAATGTTGAATAATATCATGTATGATATAAAATGTTGAATAAACTTGAACTTGTATATTCTCTTTACTCACCATCAGTGACCTTCTTTACAAAAGCATATCGTGTGAGATTTTTTTTGTTTACGTTTCACAGACGGGGTACACGAGGGCCAAAATGACAAAATCACAACTGTTTCAAGCTCCAAATCGTCCTGCTGCAATTATCCTGTTGCAGACCATACGTGTGTAGTGCAAGAAGGCCCTTGCACATCAAAATGTAAGATGGGAGTCACAGTTAATGCAAAGTGGTTCCTATGAGAGACTTCGATTCTGAACAAAATTGTGCAAACTGCGGAAGGTGCCATAGAAGATATTCAGAAAGCGTGTCTGATCTCACAACGGTGCTACGACGCTCTCTTTTAGATGACGATGATACTCATTGGAGTTTCAGATGTGCAGCTGCATTTTTTTTGAACGTGCTCCACATAACAAGCATGACAAAGTGAGCACTGGATAGCAGGCCCCCGTTCCTAAGCAGCTTTGCTCACGCTGCAGTTGTATTCAGCAAAAGCATGTGAGTACTCGAGAAGGACATTCAGTTTGGCACAACCGCGCCTGCAAATAATCAGAACAAATGAAGGAAGAAACAAACATACATAGAAGGGCTGTACTTCAAAAAGAGGTAAATCTTGCGTCTCAAGGAGGTGTTACCACTTTTAAGTAACTTAATTGATTAAGCTTACATCACTACCTGATTAACTGTCCTAACGAGCGTGTTCTAATTGCGTGAAGCAATTAGATCACGCTCACAACGTATTTGGGCTGCTTCGGTGTGTCCATATGTGCGAGGCAAAGCACCGCAGTCGTTCACTAAAAGACACTTTCTGCGGCTGTGCTTGATATAAATCATACGAAACCGATACACGGCTAAAACAACGGCTGTGATTCTACAGAACGATCTCTTTCTGCCATGCGAGTATATCCTTTCCCGGACCGTTCTTTATGGGACAATTTTTGTCCAGAACGCAGCACGGGATATTACATACATGGTGGTTGTTAACCTCACATCGTTTCTTGTTGAAATATTGGCTGGGAAACGTACTGTAGTACAATCCCCAGCGCTGCACTGCTGTGACGGTCTAGTTTCGGAATGCAAAACATAACGTAATTAAGAATCGAACGGCAGGACACCTGTGAAACACTGTTAGGATACATCGGTATACTGGCACCTTACAAAATTGTGTGATGACAAACAACGATCAACGCCTGCAGCGCTATAAATACTCACAATCTCCGTTGCCTCCCATTGTTTTCTATGGGCGCACACTGCGCTTTAGGGCCTCCCAACATGGCGGCCCGAATGCACGCCTCTCCCCCGCGAGCCCCTCTCCCATGCGCCATCCAGCCTTTATAGATAGAGATCAGTGTGCCAACCAGAGCAAAATATAACCTCGAACCGGTCTTCTCGGGACGCCACATGTTTGTAAACAGAAAGTGGTCTATAAAAACAATAAAGAAAAACGTAACAAAAGGAAAGCAGACGGTGTGAGAGGGAATTATATCACTATCTTAATCTGGTTGTCACTTGTCGTGCCCTGTTTTGTAAGGAGCAAGAAGATCGCGCTTTGTTATCGCGTCTGCTTTCCCTTGTTACGTTTTTCTTTATTGTTTTTTACTCGTTCCTTCCAACGCCTTCGTGCGGCAGTGCGATACCTTGTCGGTACCCGGCCACGCCTGGACGAGTCCACTTTTTATTTGCGACCTTGGCCGCTAGCGTGGCGCTTATTGGAGCGCGGCCACGGAAACGAGTAGAAAGTTAGAAGTGTCCCTGACAGTACGTCTCATGCTACACACCATTCGCGTTCAGCGCTCTTATTTTGCATGTGTTGTAGCAAGTAATTCAGTGTCATAAACCGGCAGACTGGTGCGTAATGTACACCCATAGTGCCAAGTTGCACTAATTCTGGTGACGTGTCCGTGAAATCTGTGTAATCGGACTGTCTAATTGTCACCTGGTCGCGGTATATGGGTACGAAATATCGTGGTTTCGGCAGTTATCAGTAATCTTTCGTTGTGCTTAATGGTTCCTATTACTTTGTATTTGTGTTTCTACTGAGAATTATCATACTGTATTCTTAACTGGAGCAACAAAATTACCAAACACATGAGGATTGTGTTGAAACTGAGGACATTGCTTATTTTTACTGATTTCAGATTTTCAGGCATGGAGAGAAGAAATGTAGGATGTAGCCAAGAGTCATTTTACTAAAGGCACAGGGGTAAAAAGATTGAAAGGTGGAGGTTTAAAGTGTTGTTATATTTGTAACTGATTGGGTGCTTTTACAGAGAAGAACGTCAAAGGAAAAAGGTCCATAAAATCATAAGGTTCCGTCAGGCATGGGGCAACCTGCATTGATGATTCGTCTGCATTGTTCCAGACTGGCAAGGTTCCAGGACACAATGGGACATTCCTAATTGGCCCCCTACCATCTCGCTCATGATCAGAGCTGACAGTTAAGGCATAATGGTTTCAAATTTCCAAAGATTCTCTAAGAAGTGGCATGCATTTCAGAATTTGTATGAGTACAACACAACAGCGTGTACAGCCCGAGACAAAAGTTCACGGCACTACGCCTTTCTTCATCGGAGCGGTCCCCTGCCAGCTACCAGCAAGAGATCGAATAAGAAACGGGTCTATCTCTCAGTATGTGCGTCCACTCTTGTTTGATGCTAGGGTGTCACTCCAATGGAGAAATGTGACACCATGGTGGTCCGTAAAGATTTGTACCAAGCTGCACATCGTACAACCCCGGCAACTAACAAACACTGCTCGGTAAGGTCAGTGTTCCAATTTGAGATTTTGCTGCCTATTTCTTCCCAAAAGGCTGCTCTTGCTTGTGAACTCCGGTGTACCAAGACAAGTTCAGAACAAAGAATTTATAGTTAGACTTTGAAGGCAGTAGTCAACATAAATAAGTTTTACCTCTGAGATGATTGCCCATTCAAGGCAACAACAAACTCGTAGGTTCACCACATCATCTAAACTTCCTCGGCCTGTTACAGCTTGTTTCTGACCACAAGGAGTGGTGACATGAACTATCATTCATCGAGCATTTGTCAGGAGGTTGTCAGAGGAATCAGTCAGACAGATGTGCTTCAGATGTTTTTTTTTTTTTTTTCAGTTTTCAGGTTTTTATTGTTATTCCATGACAGTATACACTGATACTGATAGTGGGCAAGCCCTGTTGAACAGTCCAAGACACAGTCAGTGCAAATGTCTACACAATTTGAGGGGAACAGAAATACCAAGAACACATGACAAGTATTAGAAACAAATAGCAAATGAACAAAGAGAAATGCAAACCATCAAAAAGTAATTGCATGTCACCCTACGGTATCAGCAGAAAAGTCCTGTTTGATGGTGTTTTTGAAGGATGCCAGATTATTGTTGGGACGAATGCGTACACCAGTGTTTCTCAAACTGTGGGTCATGAGCTGTTGAAAGATTCATTGTTTCATGCCCAACCAGAGGGTAAAGCTCAATTCATGTTCAAAGCATTAATGGACTGTCATGTGCTGTCAAATGACAGTGTTGCATTCATGAGTAAATGATGTAGATGTGAAGGTCCTTAAACATGAATTCAACAGAAATCCTCTGGCTGGGTGTATTTCCTGCTGCTTGGCACACTCTTGGAATCTGGTTGAAAACTGCCCTGCTACTATGGCTTTCTTCACACCATCTGTGCATCAATATTCGAACAGATTGGGAGAAAAGTTTATGGAGGACCAGGGTGTTGCATTTCTTCATGGGAGTGACACTCTAGCAGCAAACAGGAGTGGCCACACACACTGAGAGGTGGACAGAACAGCCAGTCACCTGTTTCTTATTCGATATCTTCCTGCTAGCCAGCAGGGGGCTGCTCCGATGAGGTGCAAGGCAACAGGCTCATTGATATAGTGTCCAGCTGAAATTTGTGGTATTTTGGAACGATGTATTGCTAACGAGACCAGTAAAAATATCCAAAACTGGACCTGGACTGCGTGTTTGGCTCACTGAGGTTACCGAAGAGCTACGTTTCCTTGAGGTGTGAAACAAAGCTTGATAAAATGAATCAACCAAGTTGTGTGATCTAACTGGCCAATACTGAGTAGATTTACAATATAGATTTGCAATATCTTGAGGACTTTTGCTCTCTTGTAACAAATGCTAAATAAATGCAATCAAGCATACATTGGAACTCATTTGCTGAGGCAAGACGCATGAACATACAAACATATGTGATTGTGCTAGTTATTTTCACGCACATAGTATGATCTTCTGAATTCCCAGTAGCTCTTCGAACACATAGCTGCTTTCACATAGCTGCACCCGTTTTAACTCCTTGCATCTTTGTTGAGACAAAGCGGAGTTGTTTGGCATTTTTGTTCCGCAGTATCACAGCAGGTTTAGCACTGCATAGCCAAGATCGTACCTTTACTAGTGCATCTGGGAGGTCCCCATAGAACCCCCCATAATATTTTCTGGCTACCGCACGGATAGCCAACACTAGCATGAGACAAAGTAGAAGCCAACTTGAATATACAAGGCGTAATGATGTGCATGAAGAATTTTAAAATGATTGAGCATTGTATGCGAATTACATTATCAAAATGTTGATGAGAGTCATGTACCCCGGCCACCACATTTTTGATGATAACGAAAGACGGCAATTGAGCTGGTGTGATGCCAATATATTTTTCCTTTAATGTAATGAAATAATTATGCGTTATATATAGTCATGAAGAGTTTGCTGATGGATGTTGGAAGGGTGTACATTTCTTTAGATAAATCATTCACAAGAATACACACAGCGGCTTTGAGCTCACCAAGGTTTTATGCAATGCCAACTGATGTTAGTATTTTCATGGTAAAAAGCATCTGTTGCAGCTGAAGAAAACAATACCATCAGTCAGGGGCAGTCGTTATCATCAGTCGTTATATTGCAAGAGAGTACTCAGTACTGGAGAGATATAAACACACGGAATAAAACAAACTGCCTAGTGCAGTGAGTGGAAACTTTATTCCACTTCTTATTGGCAGAATATTAACACAATTTTTTCTACAAGATTTCTCAGGTCAGAGCACTTTATAGGATATACAAATTGCCAATTATGTGTGTTATGTGTATGTATATCACCACACTTAAATGTATTTACCTGCTGTAATATATCACACACCAAGCTAAAAATGGGGCATATTGTCTTCAGTTGAAAAGTCAATGCAGGAGAGCATGCATGGCTGTAAAGTGTTTCACCTGAACCATTACCCAAAATGTATGAAGTGGCAGTACACAACTATCACATAGAATGACCCATCTGTGGTGCTATGTGTAGAATCTATGCACACTTTTCTTTTGATGTTAACATTGCCTTGAGTTTGAGGGAAAGCACAGGACGAACACGGGACGAGATGAACACAAACACACGAACCAGCAAAGAAGCTTTAATACACGAAGTGAAGGAGAGACGGGTAAAAAGAAAGTGTACACTTCGGCATTAACATCAAGTCAACACCAGCTAGCTTTCCTGCTCCTCCTGTGTTCATCACACTTTTGTTGGTGCCCAAATGCCTTAACAGCTGTTTTTGCATGCCTGTCATGAGAACTAGCAAGAAATCCTGATCTTGCAACAAGTCATTATTTCCTCGTTGAAAGACAGTAGGATCATCCTTCTTGCCTTCGTGTGTGAGGGAAAGCACTGGACTGTTTGTTTGGGCTCTGATAGAACTGACCAACAAGGCAACACTGGTTTGGTTGTCGTCGTGTTTCCTCTCACTGTGACATATATTATAGTCCCTCATGGTGATGTACAGGTACTGCCTTGTAGTGAGGTGAATTGGATCCTTTGAAACGTGCCATCCAGCACACCCCGAATACTGAGCTGCATAGTACGCTGAGTGCAATGCCGTCACGTAGTTTCCCTAACATAAACAAATAGTTTCTGGTAGGTAAAAAAGGACATTTCAGTACAATATAGTGTTTTACAAGTGCCTGTACGCCCGCAGCACATCGTTGCCATCGCGGCTTCTCACGTACCTGTTTTTTTTCTTTTTTTAAGGAGTAGCAAGCTGGCACTTGCCTGGCTGACATCTCCTTTTGTGTGAATAAACATATACCCCCCCTGCACGGGCTGCCTCTATTACATCTTCCTCTGTTTTTGTAAGTGGGGTGTAGGACAGCCCCAAAATTATGTGCATAATAGGAAGCTTGGAAGACAAACGAGACCTTGCCAGTTTGGAACATTGCAGACATATCAGCAAGGCAGGTGTCCCCACGCCTGACGGAACATTGTGATTTGATGGACCTTTTCCTTTGATGTGTCCTCTCTATAAAAGCATCCAATCAGTTACAAATATAATAACACTTTAAACCTCCATCTTTCAATCGTTTTACCCCTGTGCCTTTAGTAAAATGACTCTTGGCTGCATCCTGCATTTCTTCTCTCCATGGCTGAAAATCTGAAATCAGTAAAAATAAGCAATGTCCTCAGTTTCAACACAATCCTCATGTGTTTGGTAATTTTGTTGCTCCAGTTAAGAATACAGTATGATAATTCTCAGTAGAAACACAAATACAAAATAATAGGAATCATTAAGCACAACGGAAGATTACTGATAATTGCCGAAACCACGATATTTCTTACTCATATACCGACTTCGGTGTTAAGATGGAACAGGTGACAATTAGACAGTCCGATTACACAGATTTTACGAACACGTCACCAGAATTAGTCCAACTTGGCACTATGGGTGTGCATTACGCACCAGTCTACCGGTTTATGCCACTGAATCATTTGCTACAACACATGCAAAACAAGAGCGTTGAACGCGAATGGTGTGTAGCATGAGACGTACTTACCAGCTTCAGAATTGCACTCGTGTGTCTTGGAAGTTATGTACATACACCTGGTACTGCTGCTGCCTGAACTGAGAGGGTGCAGCTGAAAAAAAGTGGACTGGCACTTGTTGCATCTGTAGTAACAGAGCGGCCCATTTTACAATTTTACAATACAAAGTTGCTTCACCGCTACCACAGACCACAAATCTCATCCTCAAGCAAACAGACCGCTGTGTGCTAGCGCATGCGCAGGCGAAGCGAGCAGACGGCACGGCGGCGGCAAAGAGAGACACGTGACATCACTTCTAGCGCATGCGCAGCGCAACTGATTTTCCTCTCCCGAAGGCCAAGTGACAACGAAGCAACGAAGGGTGGAAGAAGTGGTCACATGACAGGTGACAAGACTCCAGTTGCGCCCACGTGACAACTCCGAAACGCGCGCGATTTTCCGGTTTTCTTCCATGAAACCGTTCCTGTAGTTTCGTTTTTCATTTCAAACTTTCCAGAATAGAATTTTTCACAAAGCTTTGGCATGGTTTTGATAATTCCCTAAAAAAGCATACGATATTTCTACAACACGTGTTATTGCGAACGGTTGCAGTCATTGTTGCCATCACCGCGCAGTCATCATCATCATCATCTACAACATCTCGACGTCGTCGAACAGTGAAGCGCGCCTCCCTTTTATGCTTTATTCCTGGTGATTTTAATGACAAGTGTTCTCGGGAGTCGCAACGTGGACTAACATTAGAGCCTGTGCGTGTATGCTTTCCTGACGTTCACCTCTGTGAGTGAATGGGGGATCATGTGGTCCTTCTTCTCACGAGATCGTACGAAAGACTTTGGCTACGAAATTGGGGATCATGTACAATGTGCCGAAGATAAGTCATTGTGGAGTCTTCACAAAGGCAAGAAGAAGGTACGGTATCCTGCTTTAAAACGCCGTTGTGGTGTGTGGACACAGCCCGTGAGAATGTATAGAGTAGTCGATGTCAAGAGCAGTAAGTTTGAAAACTAGGCTACCGTGAAGCCGTGTTGAAATATCCAAAAACCTAGTGACAGGTTAGCCATCAAGTTGCCGCTTCCTCTCTTCGATGTACCATTTGGTAGCTGCTCGCAGACTCCTTGTCACCATAGTTTTTGGCACCAAACTTCTAGACTGATAACTATGCGTTAATGCTTTCATGTAACAGCAAGGGGTAATAGGAGTTGTTCTTGGAACACGCGTCACATGATAGATTGCGCAGGCTTCAGCCAGCCTATTTGGTGACGAGATACAGATTGCTTACACATGTTGTCCTCATCATGGGACATTAAACAAGCCGTGCAATGTGCTGAGATTTCAGCGCATGTTACAGAACATGGGCAAAACCAATCTTTAGACTGAATGGCATGACACATGGTCGCAATTGTCTCTTGACATAAAGCCGCAAATTAGCACTGTTGCATAACATGAGCCATACATTCCTAGTAAAGTACCAATGTAAGATTCCTGCAAGAAATTACATGATTCCAGAGGGAACTATATCTTACAGGAGCACAGAAAGCACTTCAGTCACGACCATTTTTTCAAACCAAGCCGCTAACCTGACTGTTAAAACGCACCATGCAAAGGGATTCACTCGACAGATGCATACATATAGCTGAATTCGATTTTGAAAATCGCGACCGCGCACAACGGTGGCAATGCCCGCAACTAGCCGCCGGAGTCGCTTTGACGCCATTGCGGTGCAACCCGCTAACTGGTTTGCTTGTTTGGAGAAGCGTCGTCTGCTACAGAGAGAGAGAGAACTGTGAGCAGAAATGAAAAAGAACAAAAAAAGTGCAAAAAGCACCTCGATTTGAGCGCGGTCTCTCTTGTAACTACGATGACATCACAATCCTCCTCCTCTTTGCGACCTCCAGAGCGAGTCAATGTGCAGCACGTGCCGATGTTTGGGGGGTTTTATTCCAAGAAAAATATTGCGTACAGAGAATTGTTGGCACGTCAAGTTACGTCTTTTCATAATTCGCCAGAAACAGAAAATCTTTTAGATGGATTTCTGGGCTATTGTTGTACAGGCTTAACTGAGTCGTTTTCTTTTGAACAAATGGGGTCATAAAATACAGGCAAACGAAATTATAGACGTTGCAGAGCAGTATCAAACCTTGGGGTGGCTCCATATACCGGTAGACTTTCTAACATGTTCTACGAAGGCAGAAAAATAGGCGATGTCAAGTTGCTGGTGGTGAGTAAATCAAAGAGTGATAATAAACGGTAGGAGCAACTTATTTATTTACACATGGTAACAAGACTTTCGCGCACGAGACTGTATATATGTTCCTGTACCATGTTCATATTTTTATAACCTGAAGAAGTGCAGTCTCGTGCACGAAAGTCTCATTATCATGTGTAAATAAACAAGTTGCTCCTACCGTTTAATATCACTCTTTAACATGTTCTAATTAGATATACAACCTTTGACAATAAAGTTTGGTGAATGATGCCAGAACACAAAGGCATGTGCATTGTTCGGGGCAGTCGCCTTACTACCGTTTGAAGTAGTTCCTATCCTGGCAATGCACTGTTGAGAGCAATTGCACAGGTCCTGGAAACTGCAGGCAAAGTCCTCTTTTCAGATGGTGTTCAGCACCCTCGTCACACAGCTCTGAATGTTGGATACATCGGCAAATCTGTTGACTTTTAGGGTGATTTTCAGTCATGGAAACAGTAAAACATGAGTATGCTGCGTGTGCAAGTGGAACAACTCCCTTTTTGGCCAGCATCCGCTGCACAACTATAGCTGTATGGGTTTTGGCATTATCGTGGAGAAGGAACCACAAGCGTCTCTTGGCATATCGAAGGGGCCACCGAAGCAGTCCCGCCTTTCTCGAAAACGTTTATGCCGTTCATACACTAACTTCAAGGGCACGCCATCATCCCTGTACACGTTCTTCACCATAGCATGAGTTTCTTTTGCTGATTTCTCAAGCTTCAGGCAGAACAGTAAATTGGTTCCTTGGTCCATTTTGCACTGGACTGCTGATTTCAATTCCTGCTCATAACACACACGGTTGCAAGGCCACCATGAGCTTATATAACTGTGTAGCTTGTTGTCTTCATCCTACCTTGCATGGCCCTTCCCAGCGGGCAGTGCTCCGTACCCACAGCGTTCTCACAGTAAGCGTGCCAACCTCATTCACCCAACTTTATTGTCAAAGGTAGTATTCATTGAACTTTCAGCAATGAGGGAACATTTGTCAACACTTTTTGTGTCAGTATACCACAAAATGCCAAATTTTTGTACATGTTTCAAATTACATGCTTGGGCTTTAAAGCACTATGTGCAGACAACAAGTGGGCAGCCTTCTTTGAAGGCTTGAAATGGATTAGAAAAAAAAAAAAAAAGTCTTGAGATCCAAAGCAGCACCTCGCCTGTTGCAGAGAAGATTATATTGTTTGAATTGCAGTTCATGTGTTTGAAGTGCAGGAACCAGATTTATTTGGTTGTTGTATAAAGCCTAGTGAAGAACTATTTAGTCCTCTTTAGCGGGAAATGTGTTACAGTGGAAGGGGAGCTTCAGAAAGCCGGGGTAGCAAAGCGGCAGCCGACAGATGCCAGCAGATTTGAACACTCAGTCCTGAACATAGTAGAAGGAGGCAAGCTGGCTGAAGAGGGTAATGTACCCCTTGTATCTGAGGAGGAATGGAATAACCTACAAGGAAGACTAGACAAAGTGTCTTGCCCACTCCTTCCATATCTCAGACTTCTCATTCTTTCGTGGTCGTCTTTTTCAGACTCAAAATTATGTTTTGTTCATCACCTCTCTGTACTGGCCATATTAATTTGACAAGACGTCGTGATTTAGGTTGGACAAGTCCCGCTTTCGTGGTCCCACTGTCCCCCCAGCATGCTCAGGGACGGTGTTTTGTCCCGCTTCTGGCTTGAATGACCCCCAAATGGAGAAAAATGTGGCTAAACAAGGGTTTTCTACACCCATGTTGCCCTCTTCCATCTCACATCTTTCCACAATCTAGCCAGTGGAATATTATTATTATGTGTTGGCTAGTAAGCCATCCCTTTGACAGTACTTTGTGGAAAGGAAAGATCACCTGCTCACACTTTGCTCATGAAGCTGCCTTGGAGGAGAATGGTCTTGATATAATGACCAATCATCGTGACGATAATGATGCAATGGAAGTGCAAGTTCAGCGAGATTGGGGCTAGATTTTCCGTTCATATCCGTACAAGTATGAGGACACAGTAAGCAGAATACATTCTAGTCAAAGTATTTAATGTGCGCGCTCGGCAGTACGAAAATTGCAAACTGTAATAGCTGTTAACCTGCACGTCTCAAACGAAATATAAAAGACAGCATACAACGCACACCTTTTACATCACCCTCGTTAGTCTTCAGCTAAACCCACTTCACAGGTTACTACACAAATGGTATATATATATATATATATACGCTACAAAATTTAGGTTCGAACGACCAGGATGTTGAATATAGATAGGGGAGAAAAGACACCAGAGACTGAAGTAGGGAGTAGGGGAAGTTATTTATTAAACTGGCATTTAAACTAAGGGTCTGGGGAAGTCTACGTTTCGGCGGAAGCTCCGCCTTCTTCGGGACTGAGACGAAAATCTATGTACAAGGTCTTTTAAAAGGTTACAAAAGTGTCGTCACAGTTGGTACAATTCCACTGCGAGGCAGTCGTCAGTGAGTCATGTTCTGGAAGATTCCGGAAGGTTCCTGGGTCATCGGCCGGGGAGATTACGTGTCAGAGTCCTGGGTCGCGCTCGTTGAAAACCTGTTGTCCGGGGTGTTCTTAGAGTCATTGTGTCCAACTGTAAAGAAAAGAAGAAAAGAGGCAGCGGGCACTCCGAGGACATACCGAAAAAAAGTTATCCGGATATGCTTCTTACAGTTGATAGCACTCCTTTATCCTCATTTATTAGAGATTGGAATTTGTAGATCAAGTACGATTCGCGTTGCTCTCTGCAGCGATCGGATGTGAAATTTGACTCTAAAATAAAAAGTGCGACGTTATTAATGGAATGACCGGGTCGACTAAAATGGCGAGAAACCGGGAGGCTACCTTTTTTCGAAACATCTGATCGGTGGTTATTGAATCGAATCCTGAATGAATTTTTACTTTGACCTACATATTGCGCGGAGCATGTTGTACATTGAATGATATAAATAATGTTACTGGAGTTACAGTCAAAGTCGCCATTGATTTTAAGGGAGAAGTCGGAGTTTGTACTCTTGACCGCTGCCGTGCTTTGCATTGATTTGCATATTTGGCATCTTTTACCATTGCATGGATGGCATCCCGCCGTAGGTGTTAATGGTTTGGGAACTTTGGAGTTGACTAGTCTATCTTGGAGGTTGCGGGCACGTCTGTAGGTAACTCGTGGCTTCTCGGCAAATATTTGTCGTGTCCGTTCAGATTGCAGAAGGATGCTATGGTGGCGGTGGAGGATACTGTTAATATTACCCGCGCCTGCACCAAAGGTAAGAACAAGGTTTACGCGGTCGCCCTTGGGTTCGTCGTTGCGTTTACCGAATAAGTTCCTCCGGTCTGTTTGTCGTGCTTTGGACAGGGCGTCTCTTACTAGACTGGGTGGAAAATTACGATTAACGAAGGTCTGCTCTAATTCCGCGAGGTTTTTGTTTAGAACATCGTCGTCCGAGCAGATCCTCCTGTATCGGAGTGCCTGGCTATAAGGAATGGCGAGTTTAGTATGGCGCGGGTGGCAACTGTTAAAGGAAAGGTACTGCTGAGCATCAGTTGGCTTTCGGTACAGGTCAGTGGAAAACCCCTTCTCGGTTAAGGTTACTTTTACATCTAGGAAATTAACAGTCGTTGCCGAGAAGGAGTGGGTGAACTTCATGGCGGGGTGTACCAGGTTGAAATCGCGAATAAATCCTGTGAGATCTTCTTCGGAGTGTGGCCAAACCATGAATATGTCGTCCAAGAAGCGTTTGTATAGACTAGGTTTTTTGTCGCGCACGGCTAGAAATTTTTCCTCTAGTGCACCCATGAAAATATTTGCGTACGTTGGTGCCATCTTGGTTCCCATAGCTGTGCCATTTATTTGTAGATAGTGGCGGCCGTCAAATTCGAAGTTATTATTTTTGAGGATCAAGTTGAGTAGAGTTGGTAATACAGATGGGTCAACCGCGCGATCGGAGTACTTCAGATACGCCGCCTTCGCTGCTAGCACGCCATCCTCATGTGGGATGTTAGTGTAAAGGGAGGTAACGTCTAGCGTTACAAGCAAGCTTGCATTGGGTGGTTCACATTTGCTAAGTATTTCGAGGAAATGGTTGGTGTCCTTAATATATGAGGGTAATCGGGGAGGTATATCTTTAAGGAGGTGGTCAACGAAGCTAGAAATTTTCTCCGTGGCGGTGCCGATTGAGGAAACTATAGGAAACTATATATATATATATATATAAAAACATACAAATTAAAAGTCAAGTAACCACAACCACATTGTGAATTTGCAAAGTGAAATGTATTTAATTTGCTGACTGAAATTGTTCCCAAAAAGCCATTCAGCTGTTCCGCTGCCTGTTGGACTTCATAAGATAACTTGGGTGGCATGACTTCCCCCTTTGTCGTTCGACTGCCTTCACCCTGCCTCGTTTACTCTGCCTCAGTCAAATTTCTTGCAGAGCGCATTCTTTCAATCCTGAACTGGAATCTTGCGAGTAAGGCTACAGCTTAATGGATTTTTTCAAAACTTGCCTGTTGCTCTTGACTTGACAAGCTCAGCTCATAAGCTCAAGCTCTATAATAAATGAAAATCCCTCAACAATTCGTTCACAAACCAGTCGTAGCAGCAGATGTACCTTTACTGCAGCTGACAAAGAGTACCTTTAATTCCCTTTGGTGCTGTTGCATGGGGTAGAGCCCTGCATGGGTCCGGACCTGCCACGTGGAACGGGCTTCTTTTTGGCTTTGTGTTCCGGGCTGAGCCCGGTCCAACAAAATACTCCAGCACCCCGGTCTGGGCCTGTTCCAACAAACATGGTTCCGCAAGTCTGGCTAGGCCGGGTCATGCAACTAATTTCACACAATGGAGTACTATTAGTTCATATCATCACATGCTGTCGTCATTCCTGTGCATATATTTGCAAAAACAAGCAATGCACACTGCATTATACGTATGTTTCGACTCTCTACAACCTTCTCAAGGCCACTTCACATTGCTCCTGTCTCCTCACATATTTCACAATAACGTTAGCAAAGCTTGGTAAGAGGGGTAGGGATTGGGAGAAGGAGTTCGTCGACAACATCCTCTACCTCCACAAAAACTTGTAGTGTAACGATAATGTGCTTGCCCATGTGCGTTCTGGATTTAATTTGGTGTTGTGCTGTTGCAGTGTTAAACTGACAGTTCTTACGTTTGTGGCCGTGTCTTCTCTTCTTATAAATGTACTTATAAATTTGTTTAATAAGCACTAGAAACGCGTAAGTCACGGCTGGAAATGCTAGGCAGTGCTGTATTGGCTGAGTCGCTTTGCCAGGCTTTATTTGCTGAGTCACCGGGATGGGACGGGCTCTACTCAATGGTCTACCGGGTCGGGCCGCATAAAAACTAGAAGGCACGGGAATGGGTGGGATTATTTTTTGATGCACCCAGGGATCCCGAAAACTCTGCTCGTGCAGAGCTCTTGCACGGGGTATGTCTCTAGGCATGTCTTTTAGAATATGTGTTAAGTATGTTGTGTAGCAAAAAGATATCGGCTTGATTTCAGCAAAAGACTCTGACAAAGGTAAGTTAGAAATATAAATGGGACAAACCACCTGCAGTTTCAACATCATCACAGCGCATATCAGATGCCAGAACCCGTCAACAATTTCGCGGAATCACCACGTGGTATCTAAGTAAGTGTATGGGTACAGTCCTACTCCTGACCTTGAGGGTCCACAAAGGTCCACCAGATGTCGTTCACCATCTAGACATTCCTTTTCCTGGTTAGTGAGTGATAAGGAAGGCGAGCTAACGCATTTTTGCCCAAACATATAGATGGCAAACACCTCGTGTCATTTTACACACCGTTTGGTCTCTGTTTTTGATAGCACTGAAGTCTGGTGAAACATAGGTGTGCGTGAGCATTGCTTGCAATGGAGTGCAAGATTGCTAGACTGGGTTGGACCTATGGAACACGTGTGTTCCATTAATCTTATATTAAGGCATCGGCCAGGTTGCCCAACATAGATCTTGCCACAATTCAGCGGGACGGAATACACCGTCCCTAAGTTACACGTAACGAAAGGGTAGCGGTGGCTCACCTCGCAGGTAGTGGGCGTTTTTTGCTGAATAGAGCCTGTAATTTGTGCTGCGCCGAAAGCACGACATTAGTAGCATATCTAGCTCCAACCTTCTTCATATTGTGAGAAACCCTATAGGGGATCCAGACTGGTCTCAGACTGGTCCAGACCGGGCGGTCAGGTGCGCTGTTTGATAGAGTGATCACATTTTAACTCCCTAAGTATTAACTAAGTATTCTGCTATCGCCAGGAGAAAGGTCTCTGGATAGCATGCCAGCCTAAGCCTTTCAACTTGCTCCTCAAAGCTAGAGGATACGGTATGAGGACAGGATTTTGTGAGGGATGCCCGCAGATTTTGCCACCGCTCTTTTGACCACCTTAGAGTGGGCGGAGCTATAGGGCAGGAGTCCCTTTTTTGCTCTAGGATTGTATTTCCAACATTTTTTTATTTTGAGCATGTAATATATAAATCCAAGAATTGCAGCGCATCTTGTTTTGGGAGTTCAGTGGTGAATGATAGTCCCATGGTGCTACTTCTAAAAGTTTCTAACACACTGTCTTTATCTGTACTGTAAAACATCAAAAAACTGTCCACATACTGGAACACATGAGTCTAGGGGGCTGCCCTGAGCGCTTCACTGATAACCCTCAAATGTAGCTAGACGCATGTCTGTCCTGAAGGAACTGTATAATTGGCCACGAGTTTGCTGAGATGCCGCTGAAGAAAAGCCGATACACAGCGTTGCCACGTGTTTTTCTCTGTTATGATTGTGCGGAAGGGAATGCTTGGCTTGTGGGTTTTTGCTGTGAAAAAAGCTCTGAAAAATTCTTGCTTCTTGCCTTTGATAGACTTGGCGAGTCTTTCAAGGTTTGCCACTTGACATATGTTGATGATAGTGGCATGTGCATTCTTCACCTGTTGGGCACTTACATTTTGAAAATTCTTGTTTAGTGCTTCAGCTGTCCTCTGATCGTAGATTGGACCAGGGACAATGACAAGTCCACCTTCTTTGTCAGCGGTGACCACATTATTTCCAGATTGCTTAAAATAAGTAGAACTTGCCTAATTCTTCTGGGATTTCCTCCTAAGAGTGGAAAGGCTTTTCCAGACCACAAGACCCGGTTAATGCAGGTAGACTGCGTGTTCTCCGGTACAGCATTAGCCACTTTGCATCCAGTCATGCAGGCCATCTGCAGGTGGTTTGTCCCATTCATGTTTCTAACTTACCTTTGTCCGTGTCTTTTGCTGCAGTCAAACTGATGTGAACTTGTACCAACTACCCCGCTTGGTCCCTTTTGTATAGCAAAAACGTATGTATATTACGACTGAAGGTGTAATGTCATTTTAATAATTATTTAGGGAACAGAGCAAGACGTATCCGTGTTTGTCTTTCAAGTGGAGGGTGACAATGATGCCCAGGTGAGTTTACATTTCCACAGTAAGAGCAGTTGCATCATGCATATAACACATCATACGAATGTATTTCTCTGCTATTTATCCTGCCTATACAAACAGCTTGAAACAGCCAAAGCCTCTGTGAAACGGATAAAGACACTCAGGCATCCTAATATACTTCAGTATATTGATAGCTTGGAGGTAAGCACCTTTACAATATAGCAGGAACACACATTCCTGATTGGTTGTAGTATGATTTACTGTATCAGTTCTTCATCCGTACAGACTGAAAAAATAATTTATTTGGTCACGGAATATGTGGAGCCACTTGTCTTGCAAGTTAAGAGCCTTGGAAAAGACGAGGAGACAAAGCTGGCCATTTCATGGGGCTTGTATCAGGTGGCTGTGAGTATCTTGCACAAGTGGCAGCTTTGACCTTTTATTGTTTTGTATGTGTTTGGAACTAGTACTTAGAATGTAAGAAATCCCGTCTATTGTTTCAAGCACCTGCAACCATTCATTCGGAAGATGTGTTATACCAGGAAGGCATATTTTTGAGCTCACTGTATGGAGGTAGCTCATGGGATTTACGAAATCTGCTGTTGCAATCTTGAAATCTTTACAATTGCAAGAAATAGTTCTACAAAACCTAGCTCTAATTACTAGAATCACAAACCAGTACTAACCTCTACAGCATGCAAAATGACTGGAAAGTTCGTAAACATTCCTGCTTTTTTTTTAGGAAACCCCTGTTCATTGTCTATGGTGGTTCAGCACCATTTTGCTGCTCCATTAACTGCACAAGGCTTATGCAATTAATGGAATTTTTCAATAACTTTTGTTTGTAATATATGTAGCTAAGAGCCATTAAGATTATTTGGTTCTTCTACAGCTTGGTGTTTTTGGAAGTTAAGGTACTGATTACTATTGCCACCTCTAAAACCAGTTCCCAACACATTCTGAAAACTTCAACAGTACACAGAGTTATCCTGCTAATTAGACACAGTTAGTCGAATCTAAAGCTGATATTTCTTTATTGTAGATTTTACTAGTTGCATTATTTGTGACACGTAGTCTACACATGCTAATAACTAGAGCACGGATAAATATGCACTAAAAACCTCCGGAATATGCAGGCAACTGTGCACTGAAAATCATCAAAATATGCAGTAAAAACCCTCAATATATGCAATGCTTTTCATTGCTCTTGGTGCGAAAGCAATGCACCAAATGCCTACTTGAAAAACTGAGTTTTTCATTAGGAATAATGTGGTAAAATAAGGCCACCTTCGTTCTGTAGCACACAACAAATAATACTTGCGCCACAGATATAAATCATGGAGCTGAAGGCTTTGTGTTGGATATTGATAAAATTGCATAAATGCAGGCTAGCTGGCGGACGAAAACCATGATGAAACAAGCCTGAGCATCAAAAACACAAACATACACATACGATGGTGGATCAAATATAAATGAGACTTTCATTTTATATATTTTTTATTTGTAATAAGAAATAAACCAAGTGTGCATTATTTTTCTACATTATCTCCCGATGTAGAAATGCATTTTTCCCTGTGGGTCGGTAGCTTCTTTATCCCCTCTTTATAAAAAGAAGTGGGTTGTGTCAGCAGCCAGTTGCGCACAAACTCCTCCACTGCGTCGTCGTCGTTGAATCGTTGGCCTGCCAGTGCTTGTTTGAGTGGCCGAAACAGGTGAAAGTCACAAGGTGATAAGGGCTATAGAGAGGGTGTTCCAGTGGCGTCCAGCCCATTTCCATGGATTTTGCACATGTGACGGCTGCAGTGGAGGAGAATTGCTTTACGTGTTGGTTGGTCATACGTTTTGCTGCGATAAGCAAGTTTAACCTCACTCAAAGGTTCACAGTAATATGCAGCGTTGATGGTACGACGATCGCGCAACAAATCAATGTGCAAAATGCCGTGCTGGTCCCAAAAAACAGTTGCAAGTGCCTTACCAGCTGACAGCCAAGCCTTGGCTTTGACAGGGGCTTTCGTTTTGAATCTCGTTACGGCCTTCCACAAATTTCTTATGCCAAGCAAACACATGCGGCCTTGACTGTGTTTGATTCCCGAACTGTGCCGTCAATCTGCAGAATTTCAGTCTGTTTTACACCCTCACGAGCACAAAACTTTATAATACATTGCACAATCGACGAGTGTACCTCTTTCTCAGGCATCGTATGATGGACTACTGAGGAAATGTAATGAGACCGGTCGACTTCTCACATAACTACTGACCCGCCTACCTCGCAAGTGCACAAGCGGCAGTGTGCTCCAGTTGATAGAACACACTCTACAACAAAAGTCTCGTTTATATTTGATCCACCCTCCTATATTCGTGTTTTTCGTGTTGCTCATGCTCAGGCTTGTTTCGTGACGGCTTTGCGTTGGGCACTGCATCATGCCAATTAAAATGCGAACGCCACCCGTCTTCGTAACAGTAATGTGGCGAAGGTAAAGTACAGCCTGTCAGCCATGCACGCAGTGGAGAATGGAGCAGCCAGGGTACGGGCTGAACACTGCACCTCACCCCTCCGAAACCTGGAAAATATTCAATTCGCATCACAGTTTTTGCGAAGGACAACTAAATGCTGCTCCACAACCAGCAAAACTATCCATGAAAAAAGAAGTAAACTCTCTCACCTAAAACTATGGCAAAATTCACTTTTCGTGCACCATCATGCAAAATATGTCACAACATATTTATATGCACCATAGAACCCTTCTGTTCAGTCACAAACCAAAAGTGTTTTTTCATCGTCGAGATACGGAACCATATCGAGAGAAAAACATGCATTTGCATGAAAATCCATGCAAATCCATGCATGGATGAAAATCCCACACTAAAAACAGTCTGAGGTACCAGCACCTTAACAATTCTCCTCTGCAACTGCACTGAAAATTAAAAGGTTTTGATGTATGACGTCACTGACGTGGAACGACACAAATGCATTCTTTATGAAATCAAGATTTACGTGTGTACAACAGGTTAATTGTTTCAGTGTTGTCTCCCAGTAAGTTGTTCATTTTTTCGAGAGCAGTCATCAAATTGTTTTCTACAGAACCGTTTGTGAAATATGATATGAACATACTTTCTTTGTGTTAGTATTTGAATGCATGTTTTCAAACACATAGTGGGGATTTTCAGTGTGCATACGAAAATGTTGCACTTACTTTCAATGACGTTTCAGAAAGGTTTGGCCTTCTTAACGGAAGACTGTGGGCTCAGCCACAACAACATATGCAGTGCATCAGTATTTGTGGACAAAGCAGGGCAATGGAAGATAGCTGGCTTTGATTATATGTGCCCAGCTGCGGACACACCTCCCCCGAAGACACTGCCAGAACTTGATGTATATACACCTCCAGAACTTGGTGGAACCACTTCAGGATCTCAAAACCCTGCACCAAAATGGTGAGAAACCAGACCTTTCATCGTTGCATTTGGGCACACATTCAAGGAACCCATGGATTTCTTTTTCAGTACGATTGTAATGTCTCTTAAACAAAAGAACCCCCGCTTTTAGTAAAAACCCAGTTATTGTAAACACAAACTCCAGACTGAATTATAACATCTTCTATGGCATAATGTACTGATATAGCAACCCAAAACAACTCAGAATACCAGTTATAGTAAAAAATATTTAGTGTGGTCGCTGCTAAACTTAGTGGAACTGCCAAAAACACCAAAACAGGCGCCATGCAGCATGCAGGGGCCGGGAGAACTCTCTTTGTTCATCGGTGATAACTCTTTTACAACCTGTGCTGCATATTTGCTTGTCAAGAATGTAGAAATGGACCTTTTTCACTGCTTATGCGCATGTGCTGCAGCGCCAATTACCTGGGGTGCGACAGAGAAGCAATAGATGGTGCTGGATGGGTACAATGGGAGTGGGGACACCACGCTAACTTGTCATCCCCTTTCCAAGACCGTTTGGTCCTTTATGCTCCCCATGTGGGTTTGTTTTGGCGCACGCCAAGGGTGGTTCGCTGGAGATAGGATGATAGATGGATGATACGACGTTAATGTGAAAAAAAAGTCCATTGTTTGTGTGTGTGATAGCATGGCTGATCCTCATCAAAAGCGGACTGCTTTAACGCTTGTGCAGAAAGCACATTTGCTGAAAATGGTGGACGAGAACAAGCAATCGCAAAACAAAATGCAAATGTGTTTGGTGTGTTCGCCAGCAACCGTGTCAGTTCTAGTCAAGAAGAGGAAGCGAATTGAAGACGCAATTGGAGATGGCAAAAGTGGGAAACAGAAAAATCTGAGAGGATCTAAAAAGCAGGGAAGGATAATGGACATATTTTTGTTACCGTTTCCATTTTCGTTACTGGTATATTTTCGTTTCCGTTATCCGTTTCTGATACCAGCTTTTAATTTCGTTTCCGTTACATTTCCGTTAGTGTTTCCAGTAATGGAACGGCTGCTACAGAGCGGACAGCCCGTCTGGCTTTGTCAGCACCCTGTTTTGCCCAAGTGCTGCTTCGGTGTCACGCGTACGCACCACACAAGTAATTTTACGTCGTTGGGATGCGCAAGATCTTGCAAGCTTTTTAAAGAAGTGTAGGAACATGTCTTCAGTCAGTCTTCTGTCTTCAGTCATTCTGAGTCCAGCAACCCAAGATGGGTGTTACCTTCATCCAATGTCGCACACATAGGCGGACGCTCTCAGTAGTAAACAATACTGCCACAGCCACGGTGAAATGAAGAAAGTAAAAAACCATATGCTCTCATCCTCGTGCTATGGTGGAGTAGAGTGCGTGGAGTCTATGTTGTGCAAGTCTCATATCTTGATGTCATGTAGGTAGGTAATGTCACAAGTCGGTAAGCGAGTGATGCACCCTCGATATCCAATATTGCGCTTTGTTTCCATGCTGTTGTATAGTATTTAGAGCACTACAGGGAATGGAGTCATCAAAATACAAAAATAAAATGAAAAGTCACTGAAATGTCATCGCACAACAGTAATAGCCATTACCCAAATTCAATACCGGACGATAATTTCCGTTTCTGTTTCCGGTAATGGAGGACAGTTGTATGTGTTTCTGTTATCATTACCGTCTCCAATTTCGGTAATATACCTTTTCTGTTTCCGTTACCATTACCGTTACCCTTCCCTGCTGAAAAGTACACTTTCGAAACAGCTTTGCTCGAGTGGTTCCGGCAAGCATGCACAGCTAATCTGTCTGTCATTGAACCTGTTACGAAAGAGAAAGTCCTTGAACAGGTTCATATCTTGGGGACAAATACTATAAGGCGTCAAATGGATGGTTCAAACATTTTGAAGCGAGCAAGAGCATTGCTTTTCACAGGAAGACGGATGCTGCCCATCGTTTAATCTGGTTACGAACTAAAAGACGTCTTCAACTGTGACAAAACTGCAGTACCGTAACTTCACATCTATAAGCCAGGCCGCAGATAAGCCGCACTCGCAAATAGGCTGCGGGCAATACGACGCGACTGATTTGTGTGACAATGGAGACCATAGTGGAGGCCATAAACCCTGTGGTCCATACTCTGGGGTATGCATGGTGTACAACAAAGGAAGTCAGTTCTAGTGTTGTACCAAGATCGGATTGTGCCCTTGTTGCATGTTTTTCATGGATCAACGGGTCAGTGGCCTTCCAGAAGACATGAATCACTGTCGTCACTTTTGTTAAAGCTGCTTGGGGGAAGGTACCAGGAAGGCCAGTCTACTCAAATGTGCACGCGTCCCTGATACGCATTGTTCGTGCATTGGCAGGGTAGTGCTGTTCCAGAGACACTGTCGGCCTTTTCGATAAAACCGGCATATGGGGAAAATACGAGGGAAAAATAGTCATGAGATAAGCTGCACTGGTGGATGAGCTGCAGAGCGCCTGTGAGAAAAAAAAGTCGCACATAAGCTGCGGCTAATATGCGTGAAATTACGGTAGTTCTGCCATGAAGCAAACTTCTATAACCAGCTTTTTTAATCCCACATGAGTGCTTTCGTCTGAGCCCAATAGACCTTTCTTTCATTTCCGCCACCTTTTTGTACCCTTTATTATAATTTAAAATGATTTTAGGGTGCTCCTGATATAATAGGACTTCTGATTTAGTAAATCTATGGCTTGTTCCTGACCAGTTTACTGCAAATGGGTTCTACTGTACCAGGAAAGGCGTTCTGGAATATATAATATGTACATATAAGCATAATTGGGAGTAGAATGTACTCTCATATCTTTCGAGTAAGTTCTTCAGGTTTCTCACGGGTGACAAACATGTTTCCAGCAGTGCTTGTCATAAAGCATTAGTGGAAGTCTGTGCTTTTCATTGAGGAGATTCAGGAGTTCTTTTTCTTTTCTGTAATTACTGTTTCGGCTTGATGTGTATGTGATGGTAAGGTTAAGCCTTGGGCATTGAATTTGTATAGTATAGCTAGATTTCTTAAAACTTCGTTTGCAGGTCTGTTTTACATACCGCATTAAAACAGTTTCGAAAGCATGTGATAATGATGAATAAAATTGGAGAGGATAAGAAACAGGCAACAATATCATACAGAACTTCAAAAGCCAACTTTTTAAGTCTTTGTCTTAAAAATCTTTATTTTCCGCTTCTCATTTGCGATATTAAATTTTCAGTTGATTTGGAGATACCTGTTTGTCTGGTTGTCACTGTGATTGCCTGCAATGCATTTTGTCTCTCTCACAGTCATGAAAACGGTCAGAAGTTTTGGGGTTTGGCCCCTTTTCTGTTCTGTATTTAACACCCTAGGAGCCATGAGTGAATTGCAGTGAAACTTGATATTTGCACCCTGGATGACGTTTGCAAACACTTAAGAAAATTAGGTTCTTACCTGTCAAAAAAGAAAAGCGCAGAAGACCGCTCCATATCTGTGTCTGTCTTGGCTAACATGCCATTCCAACCTAAAATTTCCCTCTTTTCCGGACCTTGGTGTGGAAATAGGAAATCAAAGAAGTCATGAAAATCGAATCAATCAAGGAAGTAGTCATATTAAATCATAAATCATGCAGGAAGTCCTGGACTACCTAGTTCAGTTGTTCCCAACCTTGTCCCCTCCCTGGACCCCTTTTGGCACATGTCGGGAAGTCACCCCCCCTCGCCGCTGATTTTCGAGATGCACATGATGTTTCCTTCGTTCAAAGTTGACTACAACTACGATGGCCATGGCAGATCAGAAGTCTAAGTGGGACTAATTCCTCCCCTGGAGCCATGAAATTCCTTTCTGGTGTGGAGCCACTGACCTTGTTGTTCTACCTGCCAAATGAAAGCATTGAAAAGAGATAGGCATGTGTTAGTCAGAGAAGTATTAAATAGGCATGTGCAGTGAACAGTGTTGTAGTGTGAATTTCCTGCCATGCCGTGTATTACTCACAAACATGTTTATACAGGTGTAATTTGTACTTTCTCACAATTGTTGCGTACAGCTACACGTTACACAACAGTAGTTTTTCTGTCCTGGTTTCCCAAGTGTTCAAATTCTTGCAGTCCTCGTTTGCACATTACCATACTGGTATTTGTCTTTTAATGTGCAAATTGGAAAGGTGTTGGAAACGGTATCATAGCTTGTCTGCTGTCCTTATAGTTCACTGTACAGTGAATAGTATGTAGCAAGAAGTGAGCATGTTATGCCTACTACAGCTAAGTACTACAGCTATTAGCTCAAAATATCTTCTGTTGCAGTCATTATGGCGCAGTAGTATTGGTAGAACTGAAACTTGCGTAAGAATTATTTTGATTTGCCCCTCCAAAATAATGCATGCACTCACCCGTGCAACCTGTTGACTTTATTAGGGCAAGAGACAGTTATGGTCTTGGCTGTCTTACCTGGGAAGTCTTCAATGGCCCACTGCCAAACTCATCATCTTTACAGAGACCTGGTAAGGTAAGATTGGCAACAACGCATCTATAGCCTTTTTGTTCATCGTATATAAAGAATATGTTGTGAGTGCTAGTCACAGACGTTAAGGTACATGTAAAGTAGATATATGTGACATACAAAGAACAGCATTACTTTAGTCAGTTGCAGCCTAACTCAAAGCACAAAGAAGCTCACTCACAGTACTGTTCGCCTGCTGAAGAATTCATGCCTTGTGTAATAATGACATCACAAACGTTGCAGTGGCATACAAGTTATGTTACCGTGGTGGTAAGTTCCAGCACCCTCGCACAGGGTTGGTGGTATTTCACGCTGTGTGGAAGTTTTGGAAGCATTTTGAAGAATTTGAATTAGCAGTTTCTTCGTGTGACAGGCATTCATACCTGCCAAGTCTCCCAGTATCCAGGAGACTACTGAGTTTCTTCTCTTGTCCCGATTCTACGGACGTGCCCTCCAATCTCCCAGAAAATTAGAGTGTTAGGCTTTCTCTCATTCATTTTTCTTTCAAAGCTGCTCAAATGTATTCCTGAAGAATTAGACAGCCCGTAACACGTGTTTGGCAGAAGGCTGGGTTTGCAGAATCCCAACAAAGGGGTAAGGAGGTGAGCAGTGGACCTCATATGGCCACATGATACATGACCATGCATGACTGGAGGTTGCAGCAGGTCGCGTGTTTCATTGTGTCTGTGTTTCTCAAGAAGACGTGCTATCATCCTATTATCAGTCCAGTCTCGTACAGTAGCTTCATTTCCTTTGATGTCGCTCTGCAAACAGAAGAAGAAATACCGTAGTTACTCACATAATTTGCACACATTTTTCCCCAAAAAAGTCAGAAAAGGTGAGGGTGTACAAATTGCACGGCAACGTCTGTTACAATGTTCAAACAATGCAAAATTTCAAAATTGTAGTGTGCCAGTCATATAGGTTCTCGGAAGAGCCGATATTGATCTTATCACTGCATTGTGCAAGTGCGAAAGAAGTACCAACTACCACGCAACCGCCGACGATCAGGAGGCAAAATGCCAGCCCACTACCGCTCATATACCGGTGAAATATGTCAAGACGCTGGTGGAAGATGCCCCTAGTGACAACTGAAAGCACACTATGTTTGCCAACTTTGTCATGTTGTGCTGTAAATTTGTCATAGCATGTTTGTCCAGCGTCTCTTTCCATAATAGTATCGTTCATCGTGTCAGTGGACCATCACATGAAGGTGTGCGCAAATCAAACAAATGCACTGCAACAACTTCGGTAGCACTGACGGCGTTGCGAAAAGCAATTGCCACCATTTTTTTTCTTGTCATTTTTAGTGCTAAACTACAGCTGCGCAAGTTATGCAATGGTGCAAAATATGAGAGTAAATATGGTACCTGCATCTGTTTCTCATATGTGCCAAATGCCTTTTCACGGGTTTTCTGGTTGAGCACAACCGGCCGCGGAGCGTAAACGACCAGGTGCGACTGCTGTTCTGGAAGTTATTCCCAAAATGTGACGAAGCGAAGCACTGCAGGTGCGGAGGCACGAAGACCACTGCCATCATTGGTAAAATGGCTACGTCCGCGCAAAATGCAATGTTGGAGAGCCTGAGACGACGCGCCTTCGCAATTGCCTCTCCTGAATTTTGAGTTTGTCAGGTTGGCAGGTATGGATGTTAGTCATATGACCTCATGATTCACCATGTGCTTGTAAATCCTGTAGTGTTAAGTATTACAGGGCAACAATTGAAACAAGCAGTAGGCATAACTACATTGTGCATTGTAACGTACCTACCCTTATTTGTGCCAAATATAGCTATATTTGCAAAAGTCTGATTAAATCTTGTTATCAAATCATTTTGTTAACTTCCTAGGTGATGGTTGTGTGAGCTCTAAAGTGCAAGTCAACTGAAAGAGAACATGTCCCTGGTCATCTTGTATTTATGTTTGCTTCATCTTTGACTTTCCACCAATCGGCACCAAACAGAGGCATCACTTCAGCTGTACGCAAATGGCTCTAGTTTCAGACGTATCTAAAAGAAACAATTTCTTAGATCCCAAAGAGCCTGGTGCCAGTCTTCAATCTGCTTGTGAATCCAAATCCATCTTCTCGTATCAGTCAAGCCAAGTTTATCACAAAAGGCCGATCACATGGAGGATTTCTTAAGAACAGCTTCATCGATACAATGCTCTTTGTTGAAGAGATTCAGGTGAGACAGTTTATGCCACTGAGAAACTGTACTTTTGTAGAACTAGGGTATATGAAAGAACTGATGTTCTGAGGCTGGAACAACATAGAAGAGACATATACATACCAAGCCTCAATTTGCCTAAGAAATTAACGATGAAAGATGAAAGTCACTGAAAAGGTTAGCCAGCTGTGGGACTTGGACCCACATCTTCTGGATTGCCGGTCCAGGGCCCTACCAATTGAGCTAAGCTAACACGCCTTCTCAGCAACTTCCAGGGTGCGTCATCTGAAGGGACAAACCAGCCACTCTCTCTCACTCATCCTCCTTTCACTCTTACATTTTGGCTCACTCACACACACATTCATACCACGGGATCGACGCAGGCGTCAAGTGATGAACATGAAAGAACTGATGTTCTGAGGCTGGAACAACATAGAAGGGACATATACCGTAATTTCACGTGTATAAGCCGCACCGCAGATAAGCCGCAGGATGCGTTTTTAGGAACATTTTGAAAATTTTCTGGCAGATAAGCCGCGGGCAATACGAGACGACTGATTGGTGCGACAAAGGAGACCATTGTGAAGGCCATAAACCCTGTAGTCCATACTCCGGCATCGACATAGTCTACAAGAAAGGAGGTCAGTTCTAGAGTTCTACCCACGGGTTCAAACCAAGATCGGATTGTGCCCTTGTTGGGCGTTTTTCGTGGACTGATGGGTCAGTGGTCTTCCAGAAGACGCGAATCATGCAGTGTCACCACTTTCGTTAAAGCTGCTTTGGGGAATGCACCAGGAGTATCAATCTACTCGAATGTGGACCCGTCCCTGTTATGTGCTGTTCGTGCATCGGCAGAGCAGTGCTGTTCCAGAGACACTGTCGGCACTTTTGTTAAAACCGGCGTATGGGTAAAATACCAGAAAAAAAAGTCATCAGATAAGCCGCACCGGTGGATAAGCTGCAGAGCGCCTGTGAGAAGAAAAAATCGCGCATAAGCCGCGGCTAATACGCGTGAAATTACGGTACATACAAAGCCTCAATTTGCCTAAGAAATTAACGATAAGAGATGAAAGTCACTGAAAAGGTTAGCCAGCTGTAGGACTCGAACCCACAAGAACAAGATGTGGGTTCGAGTCCTACAGCTGGCTAACCTTTTCAGTGACTTTCATCTTTCATCGTAGGGTATATGCCTTGTTTTCTTGCACGTGAAGGGACAATCTCGCAGAACATGGCATACGAAACGCGTATCATTCTCTTTTTTGTTGTTGATAATGCAGCAATGCAAGTTCTCTTCCCCCACAAGGCCAGGGTTATTAAAAGAAAAAAATAAATTGAAGCCATAAAGCCATACTGGAGATGTTTGCTGCAGTATGCTCTCGCGTACTTACTCAAACTGCCGTAAGCAATTCAAAAGAATGCTGCGCCAGCGATATGTATTACAAAAGTAGAGGCAACGCATATATTTTCCGACAAGGATAAGAGGAGGCAAAGCTGCACGACTGCGCCTCCTCCCATGACCAGATAAAGTCCCAGAAATTGCACAGAGAAGAGCATGCATTGAACAAGATGTTGTCATTCTGCCATCTGTCGTATCAGACAGGAACAAGATTGGCCTGGCTCATATCTTTGTAGCTAACCAAGCCACGTGACTTCTGGCAGCATGATGGGGACGGAGGAGCTCTTTGGGGAACCTGGGAAAGTAGTCTGTGGAATATCAGTTTGCGAACCTATTGCCTAATCTGTAATATGTGGTGTGTGTTCAATGTGCTGAGCATCTGGCACCTGCTGTTATGATATATTTATCAAGCAATGAAAAGCTTTCTAAAAATGAAAATGGATGTTTCTTGAAAAGTACCTGACTGTTAGGAACGAAAGTGTTGCTACTGTGTACTAATAAAATTTCAGTGAAGTTTTATAATTGCTCGATCTGTGTGAGACCGTCCCCTTAAATAAAAATCAGTGTATCAGTCACACTTCCCGAGAACCATGCCCATGTAGTACCATGTTTCTGCTACCAAGTTGAACTTCGTATTCTTGATTAATAAACTTTTCTGTGTTCTGATTTTTTTAAAGTTAAATATCTGCAGTTCGACTTGGCTTTAGTAAGGACCGCATATATGTAACACACCAGTGAAAGTACAAGATTATTCTATATGTTTCATTAACATGATGTGCTATGTTTTAGATTATAGTACTGCTGTGTTATCTAAAGTAAATGGCTTGTAGAGTTGTCAGGAATGATATGGAAAATGAAGTTTAGTTATTGCTAGCTGGTAGATTACTTATTTCTCTCATACTAGGCATGGATAAGTAATGCATCCTGCATGATCTTCCATTGCACTTTGAACGAACTAATGTAGTTTCACACATCAAACTATTGTTGGTGATATATCAATTGTGTGGTAATCACATCCTGGACTTCCTGTATCCCATATGGTGAACAAAATTTAGGAACTCATCCCCTCTTAAACCTCATTGGCTTTGTTATTCAACATTTGCAAAGAGGGACAGGACACTGCAATTTCATTTGCATACTCTCATTCCCCATAACTTGAAAAACATGTTATTGGCTACCTCCGACTTGTAGGTTATCACTATATCTGTCTCAAGTAATGTAGTGGTGTCGGAAGCCAATGAAACACAGGATGAATGCCTCTAACCACATAGTTGCATATTATGATTAAAGATTGGATGTTGGTGAAAAAGCACAGGCACAGTAAGACTCACCGGCAGTTTGAGTGCACGTGCTCAAATCACACTGCAGTCTTGCTGATGTATTTTCATTCATTGCCGTTCTTTAGTTTTACAGGTATCCACAGTTTGAGACTGTTGCATTGCTTGCATAGTGGTGTAATTCATATCATGCTTTATTTATGTTTGTAGATTAAGGACATGACAGAAAAGAACCGCTTCTTCACGGGCCTGACATCTTTAATGGAAAATTTTCCTGCCAATGTTTGCAGATACAAGATCCTTCCACAATTATTAAATGCCTTTGAGTTCAGCGATGCTGGATCTACGATACTTGCCCCCTTGTTTAAGGTATGCAGACATCTCTCCGTACTTGTACCATCCAAGAAATTGAAGCAAGAGCCATGTTCAATGATATCCTCATTGGTTGGGTGATAGACGGGAACCGTTCAGGGTAACAGTGAAGAACCAGCCAAGTGCTCTTTCACTCAAGTCATATGTTTCTGCTCATTAGACAAAATTGTCTATATGGATGGTTGCTTTATTCATTTCATTTCTCTTTGTTTCTTCTTCACAAGATTGGAAAAATGCTGAGTGAAGAAGAATACAGACAGAAGATTGTGCCTTGCATAGTCAAATTGTTCTCCTCGAAGGACAGAGCAACAAGAGCAAGGCTTTTACAACAGGTAGGAATCTCTTTTTGGATGTCTGGCATTTACTGTATTTACTCCCAGAATTTGTGCACTTTTTCTCCCCCCAAAAAAGTAGGAAAAGTTGGGGGTGCACAAAATGCGCGGGAACGTTCGTTAAAGGGACTATGAAACGATTTTTTTCTTTGTTTCGTTCGAAAGAAGACATTTTTCTGAGTCTAGAACCGAAATTTTACTTTCGTCGCGCGAGCGGATTTCTCGGGAGCGAATTTAAACGAAGCGGCGAAGGGAGGACAGCTGGCGCCGCGCCGTGACGAGCTGCCGAGCGGAGACACAACGGGTAACTTGATGCGACCACGGCCGGCTCAGCAACACGTCATCGTGACGTGTTGCCGAGCCGAGGAATCCCGCCAGGAGCATGCGCCGTAGGATCCCGCGTATGCGTTCATCGGGAGTGGAAATCTCCATGACAGCAGCTTTCTCGCGATCGGCAGATTTCGGCAGTGGCGGCAGCCACAGCGCGAGCTCGCGGCATTACTTGCCATTGTGCAACACCGGTGACGTAACGGGGAACCGAAGAGCGGTCCGTACAGTTACACCATCGGCAGGGAAATATGCGCGGGAGAGGAGGAACGCGGAAGAGACATTTCCAGCGCGCGCTCCTCGCAGAGTGGAGCGATTTCGTCCGGAAAAATTTGTGGCATATTAGTTTCTCTGCGGGAAGAACAGTTTCCATCGAAAAAAAGTATGGGGGTTCGGGAAATTTCATAGTCCCTTTAAGATATTTAACTTATGAAAAGGTAAGAGGGTGGTTCAGTAGTAACCTTAAATAATTTATTCATGAGCAATGAAAGTGAATATTCTGGGAGATGTGGTATCATTTTTTCGAAGTACCGTATTCTCACACGTATAATCTGTGGCTTCTCTGTTTAAAAAGTTCGCTGGGAGTTCACTGTGGCATGAGCCAGTGTGGCTTATCTGTTTCTCCTGGAGCTTATTGCTTGGCATAAAGGAGCTCCTCGTATGTGACTCATATTCCTTTGAGGGTGATTTACCAGGGGTTCTCATCTGTCTTCGTTCTTCTGTGAGGTCAGGGGCTTATCGAATAATTAAACATGCATACGGAATGCCTATGGGACTTCTTGCTCGTCTTTCTCTTAATCACCAGGAACCTCGTAGAGTCAGTGCCCTGTAGTATTAAGGATCCCAGTCATTGCTAGGGATCCCATAGATCACTGCTTAAGAAGTGTGCATATGGCTACAACGCTGTAAGTGACTGTGAAGAATACAGAGTATTCTTCACTTGCAGCTCTATATAGCTTGCTATAGCTCGCTATAGCTTTCAGAGCAGGATGACGTTGAACGCAACATACATATGCGAATGTTGAGAATTCATTGACTTGCGCAAATAAATCTTTGGCGAATTCGTGTACCGTATGTTTGCCTACCCCGTCGTATTAATTGTGATATCTTTCCCATGTACAAGCCACGGCTTAGTGCGCCACAAGTTTTCCCCAGTGCGGGAAAAACAGTGACCTGGGGCTTATCTATGGTGCGGCTAATGCACATGGAAATGTGGTAGCGGCTGCTTTTCGATAGAGGTCCACCATCGTTTGGGAAGCGCCTGTATTCCAGCTGAGAAGAAGTCTTTTTGTGTGTGCCTAGCAATTCATGCAGTGCTTCTTTCACATCTTCGTCGAATGCAAACTTGTGACCTCCCTGAGACGACCAAGTATGTGGTAGTCTTACGGCCCAAAGGTCATGCAAATATGAAGGACATGAGAGGCACCCAAATCAGAGATTGCAAATGGTTGAAGTAGTCACATGCGATGTATGTGGGCAGGCATTCTCATGTTGGAGAAGAACCCCATGCCGAGCAGAGCACACAGTTTTGTTCCTATAGCAGACTTCAAGTGTGTCACTCGCAGATCACAACATGGTTTTGTGTTCACTGTATTCCCCCTGAGCATATAATGTGCAACTATAGTGTGATGCTAAAAATGCATCCAGAGGGCTTTTCTTGCGCTCGCCTGACTTATACTTATTCTGAAAGCTATTTGGTTTTCGTAACGAGCTATGGTGCCAACCTATGCTTACAACGTAAACAACAGGAGTTAGCCGAGGCAGGCTACATTTAAGGACAAACACGAACACGTAAGCCTCTAAATGCCCAGGTTATGCACCAAGAAAACCTGAATCATCACCACCATCACCAAACGCCCAGGAATAAATAAAATCAAACAACTCAGGAAAAAGGTGCTGACGCCAGAATTCAAACCTGGGCCTTCTGATTTCCTGTCAGATTTCTGGTCCTTAAGTGTAGCCTGCCTCAGCTAACTCTCGTTGTTTACATTGTATTCACAAGTTGTTGCCCTGCCTCGGTCCGAATGAGTGAGTGGGTGAGAAAGATGCAAGAGAGAATGGGAATAGCGTGATAGGTTGTCCGTACCCTCTGTACATCAGGCACACTAACTCACGAGAAAGTCCTGCTGTCGTGGTGTAGTGGTAGCATATCTGACCAGCAATCAGAAGGCCCAGGTTCCAATCCTGGCATTATCACGTTTTTCCTGAGTAGTTTGATTTCAACCAGTGTTTGCCCTTTTTGTCTCTGGTTGAAGGTAACACACACAGCTTTCATCACCAGTGACTATGCGACTCAAAAATTGCTCCCCTTCCTCCTCATGCCTCCCTCATGCTCCCCTTCCTCCTCATGGCGCCTGAGAGGCAGTGCATATGTGTCGGCACTGTACATGCATCGACACAGGGTTCCATTATTTTGTCGCGTGTTGAGTGAGGCCAGGAGACAAAAGGCGTCAAGTCGGACCAAACTATTTTATTGACCGTCCTAGCCGGTCGCTCGAGTAGAAAGAAGAAGTAACTAGCTCGCGTCTCGTGAGCGCGAGATGGCAGGGCACAAACAGGGTCATGTGGCCAAAGGCGATGTTGGTGCAGCTAGTGCTGCTACATCATCCTCCCTCCCCTGGAGAAAGATGATGCTGAAGCTGCAGGCTGGACAGTGCGGTGCAGATCCCACGATACGTGCTTGCTTGAAACTGGGCGCAGTGGGAAAGATGGAGATGCGGCTGAGGGGGCGGCTCGATTGTCATTCTGTGCGTCAGGCTCGTTCGAAGAGTCTGAAGAAACTTCCAGCTGGGTGAAATGCGCCAGAGATGAGGGGTCTAGGTGAGCGGGCTGCAGCCTATCGATGGAGATGTTGTCCTCGCGGCCATTAAGCTGTACACGGTAGAACTTGGCGTATCGGTGCAGAACTTGAAAGGGGCCGTCGAAATGAGGCTGAAGAGGCTTACGAACGGCATCCCGGCGAATAAAAACATGTGTACAGCTTTCAAGCTCTGGGCTGATGAAGGGATGGCTACGAAGGCTTCGTCGGGTTGGGGAAGGGCAGAGCTGGGACATTGTCAAACGGAGTTGGTGAAGGAATGACGATGGCTCGGCTGCTTCGGGGCGCACAGGATGGAAGAATTCTGACGGCAAACGTAGTGACGTCCCGTAGACGAGTTCTGCGCTGGAGGCGCCGATGTCTTGCTTGAGGGCTGTCCGAATACCGAGCAGCACTGTAGGAAGAGCGGCGAACCACTGGGTACGCTCACGCGCGCAGGAGAGGGAGGCCTTAAGGTGACGGTGAAAACGCTCAACGAGCCCGTTTGCTTGGGGGTGGTATGAGGTGGTTCTTATACGATGTGTGCCGAGGGTCTCCAAGAGCTGGGTGAACAGCCTGGCTTCAAACTGGCGGCCGCGATCTGTGGTAAGGGTAGCAGGCACACCAAAACGGGCTATCCAGCCATGCAAAAAGGCTTCGGCAACGGTCTCGGCGGTGGAATCGGCGATGGGAATTGCTTCTGGCCACCTCGTAAATCTGTCAACGCATGTTAACAGGTATGAATGACCATGCGACGGGGGAAGCGGGCCCACGAGATCGATGTGCACGTGTGAAAATCGGGCGTCAGGGAGCGGGAATGCTGCTAAAGGTGCCTTGTTGTGCCGGTTGACTTTCACACGTTGGCAGACGAGGCAAGCGCGGGTCCATGCCCGAACGTCGGCGTTCATCGATGGCCATATAAAGCGGGTGGTGAGCAGCTTCTGCGTGGCGCGGATACCAGGGTGGGCTAGGGCATGCACGCTATCAAAGACAAGGCGACGGAAAACCTGCGGAATGAACGGTCTGGGTCTGCCCGTGGAGATGTCGCAAGTTAACTTGAGGAGCGATCCGGGCAGAGGCACCTCTTCGAAAGAAAGAGTGGTGGCAGAATCTCGCAGTTTCCGAAGCTCTTCGTCTGACTGCTGCGCCTCGGCGATCTTGGAATAGTCCATCGTCAACTTCGGAAAGGTGACAGCATCGACGTGCATCCTGGACAGAGCATCCGCTACAGGGTTGTCGGTTCCGTTGACGTGGCGAATGTCGACGGTGAACTCACTTATGAAGGCCAGCTGCCGGGCTTCACGGGGAGTGTAACTGTCGGCAGCCTTGGAGAGGAACGCGTAAGTCAAAGGCTTGTGATCTGACAGGATGTAGAACGTTCTTCCTTCGACGAAATACCTGAAGTGGCGGATGGCTAAATAGGCAGCGAGCAGCTCACGGCCAAACGCGCTGTAGCGGGACTGCGCTGGAGAGAGCTTCTGCGAGAAGAAAGACAAAGGTCTCCACTGCCCGTCGATGTACTGCTGTAAGACACCGCCAACAGCATGGTCAGAGGCGTCAACCATGATGTTAGTTGGCGCGCCGTGTTTCGGGTAGACGAGGACAGTAGCGTCTGCAAGGGCTTGTCTGGCAGCGAGGAAAGCGGTGTTCGCTTCTTCCGTCCACGAAAACGGCGTTGAAGATGGCGTGCCGCGCAGCATGTCTGTCAGAGGTCGCAAAATGCGCGCACAGCAGGGAATAAATCGTCGATAAAAGTTCACCATTCCCAAAAACTCTCGCAGCTTACGCAGTGACGTTGGCGTTGGGAAGTTGCGTATGGCAAGAACTTTGTGGTCGAGAGGGCGGATGCCGTCGCTGCTGATTAGGTGCCCGAGGAACTCCAGCGATGGCTTGCCGAACTCGCATTTTTCGGCGTTCACAACAATGCCGAACTCTTGGAGACGCTGGAAAAGCGCGCGAAGGTGGTCTTCGTGCTCCTCGGGGGACCCGCTGGCAACGAGGATGTCATCTATGTAGGCAAACGCAAAGGGAAGGCCGCGCAGCACTTGATCCATAAAACGTTGGAAGGTCTGGGCGGCGTTTCGCAGACCAAAGGGCATCCTGAGATATTCGAACATGCCGAATGGTGTAACGATGGCAGTCTTGGAAACGTCGGAGGGTTCTACTGGAATGTGATGGTAAGCTTTTACCAAATCGACCTTGGAGAACATGGTCATGCCGTGGAGATTGGAGGCGAAATCGTGAACATGCGGGATGGGATAGCGATCTGGCACAGTAACCTTGTTAAGGGCTCTGTAGTCGCCGCACGGCCTCCAATCTCCGGTCTTCTTCGGTACCATGTGCAAGGCTGATGACCAACTGCTGGAAGAAGGCCGGACGATTCCAAGCTGGAGCATGTGTTGGAATTCCTTTTTCGCAATGGCGAGGCGCTCGGGGGCCAGGCGACGAGGACGGGCATGCACGGGAGGACCTGTAGTGACAACGTGGTGAGTCACTGTGTGCATCACGGGCCGCTCGGTGTTACATGGTTTCAAGAGGGATGGGAACTCCTGCAGGATGGCGGAGTATGGACAGTTTCCAGCCTTGAAGCGGGCGATGCGGCTGCACACTGAATGGCGACAGGGAATGCCGTTGACGCGAAACCGGGTTTCTGCATCCCAGAGCAAGCGTTTTTTCATGTTCACCATGAGACCGAAATGGCTCAGAAAGTCTGCTCCCAGAATAGGGTACTGCAAGTCAGCCACAAGGAAAATCCATGCGAAGGAGCGGCGGAGGCCCAAGTCGAGAGTGAGGGAATGCTCTCCGTACGTCGCAATCGGCGTGGAATTAACAGCTTGCAGGGTGCGGGACGTTGGCTTGCGTGGTGAACGAAAAAGAGAGGACGGAAGTACACTGACGTCAGCGCCGGTGTCAACAAGAAACTTTAGTCCGGAATTGTTGTCAAGAACAAAGAAGAGGCGGGATGGACGAGTGCCAGAGTCACCAGCCGCCATATCTAGTGACTGGCTCGGGAGTTTCCCTGGAAGGTGCATGGTGGTGTACAGTTGCGAGCCTTGGTGCGGAAACGGCGATGATACCAGCAAATTCCAGCTGGAGATGGGGAACGTCGATGCGCGAAGCGGGATCGGCGTGAAGACGGAGAAGGACTGCAGTGGCGGAGGGCTGCAACCTCCAGCTGCAGGTTGGAGATCTGTTCCACGAGCTGAGAAAGGTCCACTGCTTGCGGCGAGCTGGAACCAGTAGCCGTAGGCGGAGAAGGGGGGTGCGAGGCCACAGCTGCGATCTGCGGTGGTGCCATTTCCATGATCTTGTCGGCAAGGTTGGCCAGGTCGTTCAGGCTCATGGTGCCAGCAGCGGCTAAAACCATGCAGACATTGGCCGGCAACCGCTGGAGGAAGAGTTGGCGGAGCAGGGAATCGTCGATTACGGCGCTGTCGGGACGGTCGCCGAGCAGTTGGCGCATACGCCGTAAGAGCTGAGAAGGCGCGCGATCTCCGAGTTCTTCTTGGGTCAGCAGGCGCTGGAATCGCTTTTGCTCCGACATAGACGTCCGGCGAATTAATTCAGTCTTGAGCACGTCATATGGTGATTGTGTCGGTGGGGAGGCAACCAAGTCGCGCACCTCGGAAGCATCAGTAGGGGAAAGTGCGGCAACGACGTGGTAGAACTTCGTCAGTTGGTCACTGATGAGACGAAGGGCGAATTGGGCCTCAGCTTGCCCGAACCATACGACGGGATCGGCGGCCCAAAACGTCGGCAGCTTGATAGCGACGGCGGAAACTTGCGGTGGGGGCAACAGGGGCGCCGCAATAGCGGGCACCGCAACGTTCTGTTGCTGTGGTCCTGGGACTTGCTGGACTGGCGGAAAGTGGCCTGCTGGTCCTGGGAGAGGGCCAGTAGCAGAAGGGGGTCCAGTGGCCATCACGTCCGGGTCACCAGTTGTCGCGTGTTGAGTGAGGCCAGGAGACAAAAGGCGTCAAGTCGGACCAAACTATTTTATTGACCGTCCTAGCCGGTCGCTCGAGTAGAAAGAAGTAACTAGCTCGCGTCTCGTGAGCGCGAGATGGCAGGGCACAAACAGGGTCATGTGGCCAAAGGCGATGTTGGTGCAGCTAGTGCTGCTACAATTTCATATACAGTGCCTCTGGGGACCCATCTTGTGGACACCATTCCACACTGCAGCTTCTCCTGTATGATGAAATTGGCTGACCCAACATTCAGACCCAATAACTTGGCCAGCTCTTTCACAGTGATGTGTTAGTCTTTACCAAAGTTGCTGGATTGGGGAAAGTACCGCCGTCCTGTGCCCTCTGCCATCGTACACCTTGGAACAACAGTGGCGGCGGTAGCGTTCCAACCCATGCTGTGGCCGCCACTCATGTTCCAAGGTCGTGGGAGGAAAGGGAAAGCTTGGCTTTACTTTCCCCACTTCAATGGCTTAGTTTTGATGAATAGCATCATCCGTGACATCAAAAATTTTGGTCGTTACAGCAGTTTGCAGATGACATTTGTCTCATCTCTTGCAAACCATTCGTACACTTGTTGTGGTGATATATATATATACCTAAATATATAATAATATATATACCTAAAAAACAGTGCCAGCACAGATAAGGATGGCCTCCAGATAAAACCTGTGAAATATGTTATTGATGTCATTAGTCCAGTGCTATCATACATCTTCAACCTTGTCCTCACAACTGGTGAGTTTCCGGCTGAAATTCAAATTGCTAAAGTTTCTGTGATTCATAAAGGAGGTGACGTCCACTCCTTAGGAAACAATAGGCCAATATCTATTCTCCCAGTTTTCTCAAAAGGTCTTGAAAAAGCGATACACACAAGAATAATTTCCTTTCTAGACAAATATTCACTACTAAATGACTCTCAATTTGGATTTTGCAAACACCGCTCAATAGAACAAGCTTTATGGAAGCAAAAAGACTTGATATTAGCAGGTTTCGAGAAACGCCTCTCAACACTCGGAGTTTACGTGGACTACACAAAAGCATTTGACCTCATTAATCACCAAATAATTTTTTCCAAACTCCCACAGTATGGGATAAGAGGTACTCCCCCAAAAGTAATTGAATCGTATCTTTCTAACCGACAACAGTACGTTAAGATCAAAAAATATTCTTCAGTTGCAATGCCAATCAAATCCGGAGTACCGCAAGGTAGTATCCACGGTCCCTTACTATTTATTATTTACGTTAATGACCTGTTCAGTACATTACAAAATGTAAGCGTTATTACATATGCGGATGACAAGGATACTTTCCTTCAGATGTAGTAACCAAAATGAATCGTATCTTGCACGAGTTATTCACCTGGTCTACATCAAATTCTCTAAGGATAAGCGCCTCTAAAACGAACGCTGTCCTGTACCGCCTGAGAGATATGACTGTCACTTGTAATAACAAACTATACATATCAAACAATGAAATAAAGTTAGTGGACAAAATAAAAACATTGGGTGTTTGGTTTCAGGAAACGATGGTTTTGGATGAATATGTTAATTACATAGGGAAGAAAATCTCCCAAACAATAGGAATGTTAGGTCGCCTTAAACACTTACTTCCGACTAAAGCCAAGCCATGCATATACAATTCCCTGATAGATTCACAATTTTTGTATTCTCATTTAGTTTGGGGTACTACGATTGAAAGGAATAAAACTAGGCTTCTCCTGTCACAGAAAAAAGCAATTAGATTCATCGCCAACGTATCTTATTATGATACCACACGTCAGTTTTTCAGGAAATTTAGCATTCTTACTGTGACTCGATTATATGACTATCGGTTGGCAGTTACATACATAAATGCAATAAGGTCAAACATCACTGCATTTTTAAATATAGCCACACCAGAAATCCTCAGTATACACTGCGACATCTACTCAAATTCGATATTCCGTACACAAGAACTAATTACGGTAACCAAATCCTTGCGTAACGGCTTCCAGTGCTAATAAACACACTCTTGCACAGAAATATCAACCCCGAGACCACGCACCCTCGCACACTCAAACAACATTTCATTTAGTGGATAGCGGTTGTACTATTTCCCACTTATTTTTGCTAGATGTATGCTATTCTAACTATATTGTTGCATATGTTTTTACTTTTTCCTAGCAGCTATGTAGTTGATGCCAGTATTTCTGTATAGTTTATGTAGTACTAGCATTTATTAGTTTTATTTAATGCATTAGTTTACTTAGCATATGTACTGAATATGTGTTATTTGGATATGCATTGTTAATTCTAGAGATTTAGTTTATTATTTTATGTTTTTTTTTATGTTATGCTGCCTGTATGCTGTACGGGGCCGGACCATCGTCAAGCTGTATTTTACAGCTTTTTGTTCGTGCCTCCACACCTGATTGGTGAAATAAAAATGAATTGAATTGAATTGAATATGCAGGCACTACCACATTGTGCCTTCATTTGACGGTGCATGTCAGTCTGTTTCACCACTTCACTCATAAAAAGACGGATGACCGACCATTGCTCTTCCTTTCTGGAAACCTGAACTGGGGCAGCCATTTTAAATCAGTTATCACGTGCTTGCGCATGCAAAGTTAGTGAGTTTTAGGTGCATGTGAAAATTTCTATCAAGATTTCCCACTTCAAAAACTATGGCGGAATCGCAAAGCAGTGTGAAGTGCATGATATTGTACTTCGCTGGCTGTACATTTAAGAACATGGGTGACGTACGCATTCGCCTCCATGTGAACCTTGACTGTAAAAGGGCTTGGGCACAGGCGAGTTGGTACAAATTCCAAATGGTAAAACACCCGAGACAGGGAAAGGAATAAACTAAAAGCTTTTTTTGAGGCCCTTCTGTCATTAAATATTCAACTGTGCTAGACAACATGTCATCCTTGTTGTTTTCTTTACCTGTCTCGGGTGTTTTGCTATCTGGAAACCGTGACTGCTAGAGTGTTTCCACAGCTTCTTTAATACAAGTCAGACATAACTAAGGACCGAGTATAATAGTGGGAAAGTGCAGCAGACGTCTGCTTTTACTCTGGCTCATACTATGCTCTATGTGGGTGTATTTCTTTCCTGATTGTTCTTTATGGTGTCTATGGCCTTTGTTGCCTTTGTGCATAATCTCTCTCTCTCTCTCTTTATGGTGTGCTCTTGAAGGAAGGCAGTGTTATTTTACCGCATGATCCCCAAAGAAATGCTCAAATTTGGTCAAATATGCTTTCGATGCATTGTTTTTCTAACCAGTAACAAGAAAAAACATTAATTTCACATAGAAGGGTAGAAAATCCAGCGAGCCATTAAGGAAGTATGAAGGGAAGTGCCTCAGAACGAGAGCCGCCGATATTTCGAACAGAGACTGTTCTTCTTCTATCCCAGAAGAAAAACAGTCTCTGTTCGAAAAAAAGTCCTGAGGAGCTTGCCTTCATATTGCATTTCAGGGTTTCTATTGCATATGTAGAAGATTTTTAGTGCACACATATTTCAGGACTTTCATTTGCATATTTATCTGGGCTCTAGTTATCCCATTCACTGCACAAACAGTGCACAGCTGTTCTGGCAATGTGTAGTGCACAGTTGGCCATTACAAAGTTCTGTGGAGTCATCAAGTACTGTCTACAAGCGAATTATTTCTTCAAGGTGGACCAGTTCATTGAACATTTGGAACCAGATGTAGTGAACCAGGAAGTATTTCCTAACGTCATACAAGGGTTCCTCGATACAAACCCCACAATTCGAGAGCAGACAGTCAAAGCAATGGTGCACATGGCTCCCAAGCTCAATTATCGCAATCTCAATGAGGAGCTGATGAAGCATTTTGCACGTCTACAAGTTAGGGATGACCAGGTACAGTCAGTTTGTACATATATTTTATACTTGAGTGCTTTGTCATGATTCCCGGAGAACTGGCAGCTCATTCTTTTCAGAGCTTTCGGTCCCATTTTTTGAATGACAATAATGTTGCAAGATAATGACTCATGACAGATACAGAGAAGTAGAATGTCTGAATTCTATTAAGTGCAGCTGCTCGGACAATGGAGTGTCATTGCACTAGAAAAATTAGTGAGGTGGGCATGTAGTTCTATTGGCTGTGATTATCACAAATGCCACACATTTGTCACTTACTCACTAGACAGTTCATGTCTGCATTGACCATAGTCACTTCATGTTACTCACTACAAATGTGAGGCCTAAGGGTGCATATGCCAAGTAGTGAGCAAGTGTCTCCCCTTTCCTAGTTTACATTGAGAGCCCCTCTCCTAAATTGCATCATTGTCAGTTTGGGTAAAACCCAGAATACCCCGTGAACTGAACTCACCAAAGTTCACAGCAGGCAGTTATGTGGGATCAGTGGGACAGAAAATACTTTACACCCAGCCCTGCCTCTTGCCATCTCGTATGTTCATGCAGCTGCAAAAAAAATCTGTACTTTTTCACACTATGTCACTCGATTCTGCCGTTTTAAAACTTCAAACGTAAAACTAAATGTTTACACCGATTTGGAAAAAAAGTAATGACGAAAAAGCGCAATGGTCTGCTTACATTGCTTTGGTACAAGAGTGTGCAACATCATCTATCTGATAACCTGGATTAAGAGAAAATGGTTTATGCTGCCTACTGTCCCTCTTATGGGAGCAAGTAGAGGTAGTTCTGATCGAGGCTTCCAGAGTACAACGTCTTTGCTCTCCAATTCTGAAAACGTGGAATCCTTGAAAGTGCTTATGCTCTGTGATTTCTGTTTTGCAGGGTGGTATTAGGACTAACACTACAGTTTGCCTTGGAAAGATAGCTTGCTATCTTGATCCACAGGTAATGTGTCGACAAGGAAACCGGGCATCAACTAGAAGTGCGAATAAATGCACCATATTTTTAATTTTTGTCAGGTTCGGCAGAAAGTGCTGATAGTTGCCTTCACACGTTCCATGCGAGACCCGTTTCACCCTGCAAGAATGGCTGGTATCTTGGCTCTCTCAGCTACCCAGGGCTACTTTACCATCAAGGACTGTGCTGTGAAAGTTCTCCCTGTGCTCTGCAGTCTTACCATGGACCCTGAGAAATCTGTTAGAGACCAGGTATGGATTTCATGTATGATTAGGGCCTTGTGTATTCATGCTTTGTTTTTTTAAAATCAGGGTAAAAATTGAATTTTAGTTCAGAAATGGTAAAACGGGGTAAGGTTGGGTGATACTGGGTAAAAGAGCAAAAATTTGGGTGGAAAATAAATAAGTGCTCGCAGAAGCAATAAAAGTGCTCACATTTTAGATGAACACAAAATGTAGAACAGCATATTGTGCAGTGCCCTCCAGTACCCATATAGGTGGCTGAGTTGGCACTTTACAAAGTTAGTTTTAGGGTTTTTGTGGGGTTTCGGGCATGTTGCAGTTGAGTTCTGCAATACCACATGTTCTTTTCTATTAATTTCCTGTTTTTCTGCTTTTCGTGTGTGTGCGTGTAAAATATGTGTGTCATGCTTAGGGACCAGTGTTGCCTGAATTTGCGTCTGGCTAAAGCAACATACAGTTTAATTTTATACAGTTCCTACCACCCATCATCTGAACTTTTGTGGGAAGTAAGTTTGCTTTGCCTAGTTTTACAACGCTGAATCATACCGAACAGTTGCATGAATACTATCTCAGTCAACCCAGAACATGTTTGAATGTCCACGCTTCTGAGAAATTATTGCATTGGGTTGCAGCTAGGGTTGCCACCTTTAGTAGTGAAAAATACCAGCTGAGGGAGAGGAGGTGAAATAGAGGGAAAGGAGGAAATGTTCGCGGGAAAGGGAAAGTAAGTGAGGGGTGGACAGTATACAGAGAGAGAGAGAGAGAGGAAGAACGAGCGTACTGGCTCAAGACAACAATGATAATAATAATGAAGAAAACGACTGGTGACTACGGAGTTGGATCTGTGCTCCAGATTTATTCAGGCTGCAGTGGAATGTTGAAAGGAAAACCCCGTAAAAGCCCCTATGAAAGGTGTTGAGCCACAAATACCGGCAAAAGGCTGCCGGTATCACCTTCCTACATAGTCAATCAATCAATCAATCAATCAACCTTCCTACCGGCAACCGGCAGAGAGAGCAAATAACCGGCCGTGCCGGTATAATACCGGCGGGGTGGCAACCCTAGTTGCAGCAGACAAGCAACTAGGTCGCGTCAGCTGCTGCTTCTTAAGCTGTCAGCAGTTTTCTCGGGGACGTAATATGGGATATCAAAAGTGTGTGTTGTGTATCTTGAAGGAAGATGTACTGAGCATGTAAAGACGCAGAAGATGTTAATGAGGTACTTCATACACGCGTCATACATGATGGTATCGGAGATCGTGGTGTGAGGCAGATACGTCTATATTCGATTGCTATTGCAGATTTTAATTATCACTTGGAATCTGCTTTAGTGGAATGTATTTAGTGGATGTTAAGAAAACTATGTGCTTCAAGCAGACTGTGTTACCTTAAGGGTTGTATAGTCAGGTTTTCTTTGAAGCTGTGTGTAGTGGTACCTTGGAGTAAACATACATGTAAGGTGAGTCCGCCTATATTTTTGTAGGGACATGCTTCTTCAACATGCGCCAAAAGTCTCTGACACATGGTGCTGGAGGCAACGTTTAGTTCCCCTCAACATTGCTGCCACCCTTGACTGGGATTGAACTTTCAGTCTTTAGCTCGGCAGGCCAGCACGTTACTGACTGTGTGTAGTCTCCTGTATTGTATAAATTCATCACTGCTTTCTGCTGCTTTTCTGTTTGTTAGGCCTTCAGAGCAATCAAAGGCTTCTTGGGCAAGCTAGAAAAAGTTTCGGAAGATCCTAGTCTTATTGAGCAAATGGGTAAGTGGACATTTATTATGTTGGTCCTAGCCAAACAATGTGTTAGGGTTGCTTATATGCACGTTTCTTCAAACGCACCTAGCCAATTAGTAATGACAGTTTGGTATCATGTCATGCATGTGCAGGGCCCTGTGTCTTCTGGTTTTATGTTTTTTGAAAATGGGGGGTAAAAATCGGGTTTTATTTCAGGACCGGGAAAACGGGGTGAAATCTGGTGATATCGGGTGGAAAATAAAAAAAAGAGCACTTCGCGCATTTTAGATTGCCGTGAGACGTGGAACTGCTGTGCTGAATGTACAGCGTCTAGCAATCTCCAGTGGCCATACCTTCTGGGTTGTCATTTTTTCCGGAATTACTTTTTTATGGTCCAAGAACATAATAAAATCAAGTGTTATCGAAATATTATTTGTTGGTTTAGCATAGTGTGATGTCCAATGTGCTGGACATTGGGTCTATATGTATGTCTGTTTTTGTATCTGCTACATTGCAATTCTGTGGGAAAAAGCTGCCAGGGACATAAATTTATTGATAGAAACACTTGATATATTATGTGGTATTCTAAAAAAAAAATTCCTGACTCTAATTTGGTTGCTGCCTTGGTAGAAGACAAAGGCAAGACAGGACATTTCAAGTAACAAAAATTTTAGTCTAAATTACCAGCAAGTAACATATCTTTCCATTGCCAGCACTATGGGCGTCGCATGGAGCACCTACTCAGATTCAGTCCCAACGCAACGCGCCAGTGGAAACCCCGGATTGGCCAACGGATTGGACACGAGAAATCTCACAAAGCACACAAAAAGATTATTGCACTTAAAGATCAAATTTTCAGTTCTGCGCTATCTCTGCAGCTTCAACTTTCATGCTGAGACGCATGCGTGAGATGCGATGCTACAGAACGCTGTCATTTCATATCCCTCTTGCACCACTTCAACGAAAGTTACTTCCATTGACACTCACTAGGTGGCACTATCTGGTGTCCAAAATATTGGACAGCGGGTTTCTACAAGGGAAAAGCATTTCTAGTGGACTACAGGTTCAGACAAAGTTGTCCAGTATATTGGACAAAACCCCATAGCTGGGTTCCAGGAGGGTGGCTGAATTTGCGCTTTGCAGAGTTCGCTTTCGAGTGTTTTTGGGTTTTACCCTAAGTGATGATAATGCAAATTGAGGGGTAAAAACAGGTTTTACTGGGTGCTACCCTAAAAGACAAGGCACTATGTGTGTGTCGATAGGACGTTGGAGTTGAGTTGCCAAAGCACACAATGAAATATGGCCTCCTATGTGAGTCCTAAGCAGTGGTTTTGTGAGTAAGTTCCCAACATTTATTCACGAGCAGTGTCCATTCAAAAGAGAAGTAATTAGCTCACACTCATAAGGATGCTGACAAAATGTCAGTGTAAACTATCTACATGCTGTTCCATGTTTCCATCAGACTGTCACAACTTATATACCATAGAATAACGCGACAGTGAATGGGTGGACAGAGCTGCATAATAAGCTTCAAATTTGAGCTGGAACACAAATTATAATTTGTGCCAGAAGTTTTTGGGTTTTAACTCTTTTCCAAATTTTTGGGGGCAAAAATCTGAGAAATAAATTCGACCTCTGAATTCATGCAAATATCTGGTGTAATTCCCTGCATGGTACTGAAGTCGGGGAGAAATCGGGTTTTATATTAGGGGAAGAAGCTTTTGGGAACTTCTTTTTTCTAAATTGGGGGGGGGGGGGGAGGAAATCGGGAGTTATATTCATGCAAGTTCGGACGACTGCTAGTGGGTTATACCTTTCAGTTCACTAACAATAAGAGGTGTACTCAGTAAGTAAGACACACACAGCACCGGGACTACTTATATTAATATAACACAAGCAGAAAATATTTCTAATTTCAGTATTGTAATACCAGCAAAATCTTTAGTATGACTTGAGCACTGGAAGCACATTTTCTCTCTGAAATTGTTTTAAACTGTCACCTAAAAAAATGAAGGATACAATCATGGTTATCACCCTTTGTTAACATGCAACATCATTGCCATCTTCAATGTCTGCTTTCACTGAGGAATGTAATGCAGCTGACTCCCCACGCTCACTCTCCACGTCGCAACTTCCATTAGGAATGCACAGTAAGCTTAGAGCTGCGGCTCTAAGCTTACTGTGCATTCCTAATGCAGTACGAAACATGAAGTACCCTAATCGAGGTCAGCATGCTGACCTCGATTAGGGTATTTCATGTTTCATACTCAGTACCCCACAATGCCCATGTCTTCATCTGATGGGACGACTTCCTTTAATTACTGATGAAATTTGTCTTGGACAGATGCACTTTCAGTGAGGGTGAAGGATCAAAGATTGCTTCCATATTTCAGTCTGTGTCACTTAGCCCCTTTCGAGCTGTGTCAAGTTCCTCATGCATGTGGCTGTCCATTTCTCAGTTAGAGTTCTGCAAAATTCCCTGTCATTTTTTACCTCAGCCGCATGATGTCAAGCCAGCATGAACAAAACTGCCTTTTGCTTTACTTCAGACATGAACTGCCGTTCATTTAGAGTGTCCATAGCTGCAGCTAGCTCCACATGCACAAGATGGTAGTACTCTGGGACTAAGACTTTGCCACATTCTAGTCCTCTTTGAATTGGCACCAAGAGTTCAAGAACCTGTTGAACTAGAACTGCTTTTACATACACAGCAACTTTACTATCAGCTACGAGTTTTTAAGATCAGAAACTCTTGAACTGCCCTGATCCCTTTCCAGCAGTTAGGACAGTCAGGATATGTGGAGATTTCAAGAGCACCATCAATCAGCACGTGGATCAGTATCCTCTACCAGTGGTTGAGGGCATTTTCGCGACATCTGGTGGTCAGAAATATATGAAAATTGACCTCTGGCAAGCATTCCTGCAAATTCTTTCCTAGATGAAGTTGTGGGCAAAGCTACAAAAAAGCTTTGGTTTTTGAGACTTTTCATGCGCCACAGCACCCGAAACACCAAGCTCGCAGCCAGTCTTCCTCTCGTGCGTCCTGTACTGGACTACGCTGACATAGTGTGGGACCCTCACACAGCACCTGATATTGCAAAGCTGGAGTGCATGCAGGAACTTGCACTTCGTTTCGTCTGCAATGCTTACGGTTCCCCATCATCTGTGTCTGTTTTCTACTGTGAAGTCGGCATTGAGCCGCTTGTTACTCGCCGAAATCACAAATTCCTTTTTCAGCTTCTCAGAGGTGACAGAAAACTCAATTATCGCCAGCTCTTTCGCTATTCCCATTCGCCTAAATTGAGAACACGGCACAGCCGTCAGCCATCACCTTCATTTACCCACACGCCATGTTATGCATACCAGTTCTCGTTTGCATATAGCACCGCAGCTGAATGGAACATGCTTCCGTCTTCCATCGTTTGCTTGCCTGACATCGACTTGTTCCTTACTGCTATTTCACACATATATGCATACTCTTTATCTTTTTCCCATCAATTGTACCATTGCTACACCCCGTTTTTCTCTTGCACTGCTCTGTAACTTTTGCTCCCGTAATCCATTGTAACCTTGAATTTAGTTTGTATCTTCTATGCTTTTCACTATGCTTTGTGTCATTTGTTTTTGTTCTCTGTCATGCTTAGACCATCAACAGACGGTCAGCATTATCAATAAATAATAATCGATGGAAGTGGATGAGAAGTCCAAGCACTTGCTAACTATCAATACAGATAATATAACAGAATGATGTTTGGCCTCTGCACCCGCGATTGGGGAACGTGCCACCGAACAAGTTCTACAGGGTGTTCCTATGACACATGCAATGCAAGACGACATCTTAGTGAGTGGTACAGATCCCGAAAAAAGTTTACGGAACACCAGAGCGACATATTTCTTGATCTCAGCGACACCCTAGCGGCGAACGGGAGTGGACATACTTACTGAGAGGTGTGTCAAGTACCCGGTCACCTGTTTGTAAGTCTAGCGAAGGTTTACACGAGACCCAAGACAAGATTCGTGCTGTACTCGAAGCTCCCGCACTGCAAAACGTCAGCCAGGATATATTGGAATGTCATGAATGGCTGGGACAATTCTAACTCGGACGAAGATCTTGTGCCTTACACCTGAAGCAAAGATGAACTATCTGTGCAACAAGGAGTTCTAACAGGGGGCACTCGCACCGTCATTCCCGCAAAACTTGTACAGTCAATTCCTGACGAGCTTCACCGTGGTCACATGGGAATTGTTAAAATGAAAGCTTTGGCACGATCTTACGTATGATGGCCAAACTTCGACCGTGACATCGAAGCCATTGCAAAGAATTGCGAAGGTTGATTGAAGAGCCAAAATGAGCCACCAAAGGCTCCATATCATCCATGGTAAATTCCTAACGGACAATGGAAACGAATCCATTTCGATTTCGCTGGGTCATTCCAAGATAAAATGTTCGTAATAGGCTAAATGGCTGAAGTAATCGTTATGGACTCGACTACTGCTTCTCACACTGTAGACATCCTACGGACGATCTTTGCCAGAAACGGCATACCCGAACATATCGTCACTGACAATGGACCACAGTTCACATCAAGCGTGTTCACGTAGTTTATGAGGAACAATGGAACTCAACATTCCTTGACAGCGCCAAACTACCCAGCACCAAATGGACTTGCTGAGCGTTTTGTCCAAGCACTCAAATCTAGCTTGAAATCTATGCAGGGGGAAGGGAGTATCCACGACAATCTCGCAGTGTTCCTTATTGCTAGAGATGGGACGAATCCAGAATTTTCTGAATCCAAATCCGAATACAAGGAAGGTTCTGTGAATCCACGAATCTTACGAATCTAGAATCTTTCAAATCCTTTCATAAAAAAGTTTCAGAAACCAGCGGGGAAAACACTTCCTTGTTGTTTCACACTTCAAGACTTCTTGTTTGTTTGATACCTATGTTTAATGAACAACAAATTGAATAGTAGTTCACTTTCAAGAGGAAACATATCTATATACTACTTCTTAAATGTAATTTATTTAACATGTTGTTTATCGACTACAGGAAATGTGCACATAAACTCTCGTGTCTGAATTCTTTCCACAAAAACTAAGAAACAATGAGAACCAAAACCATGTTACTTTTCGTTCGTTCTTTGGTAGGTGAGTTTGTGTTGGATCAGGGTGGCTGCCCGTCCATGTTACTTTTAAACTTGTAATGTCGGAGCTTTATGCTGTGGCTTTGGCGCGCCACAGACCAGGCCAATCAGGCGGCAGGTAGCTAGCTAATTTGCCGAAATAACATGCAGCGACATAGTGCACATTTTCGCAGTACGTACGTGGCTTTCTTATCTGGCAGAACATGAAGTTGTTATCGTCCCATGTAAAAATGCGTATGTATTTTTGTTGTGTATTTTGTTTAGAACCTGAGTATGGCTGTGGCGGCATACTGCAAAGACAATCACGGAATACTTGTGTGTGCATGCGTGAATGTACCTTTGAACTGCCAATAAGGAATGTGCATTTTCATTTGTGGAACGTTTTCAGACAACTTGGGTATTTATACGATTCCAAGATGTGCAAAAGATTCCTGAGAATCACTCCCGACACCATACTATTTCTGCATATTTTCTGCATATTTAGACGTTTCGTGTCTCATATTTGGACGTATATGTTTGAAGATAAGTTAAAAGGCAAAATATGCTCTCATGACTGGTGTCTTCAAGTATACTTGTTTGGTTACCCTTTAGAAGCTGATGTAAATGCTGCTGGTGCCTCCGTTCATTCTTCCATGGCAGCCAGTTGGGCAGGCTGGGCAGTGTCATCACTCACGTCAAAGTTCTACAAGTCACCGCTGCCATCTAAGCCAGTCACTGCTGAAGCATCTCTTATGGCCACACGTTCAGAGGATGGTAAGGCAATGTCACCTCTCGCATGATCGTGATGTGGATGAATGTTGTATGTATTGTGTTGCTGACTCGCATTTGTTGTACCTTAAATGGTACTACAGTGCAAATTGCCACATCTTAAAAGTAGTAACCTGTTGCATCGTAATAATTATATTGTTGTCAATTGGCGACAAGATATTCGCAGTAAGATCGCCACCATGTGGCCGCTTCACGAACTGTGCTTAGTGTGGGTGTGTTGCTGGAGCCCTGCTTTCACGGTGATGGTGGTGCTCAAAAACATGCATGGAAAACTGTCTTGCTGGGCATCAAGTTCTGCATATAGTTTCAAAATTGTAGGACTGTGTATAGTAAAAATGTTGAATACGAATCGGATGCAAATATTGCAAATACTTCTATATAACGAATTCGTAAATGCTGGCTCTTTTTTTGGTTGAATAGAGAAATTCGTTAAGTGGAACACGCCAAGTGAAAAAAAGATGGCCGCCGCCGCAACCACCATCTGTGCCGCGCGTACTGCAAAACGCCATTTGTCACAAAACAGATATCAAGCATTGGGCACAAAATATCAAGTTTTATTCATCACATAACACAAGGCAAAAAGTAATTTACCGTGTTTACTCGCATAATTTATCCCCTCACATAATTTCCGCACCCCCACCTTTTCACAAAAAAATTGTGAAAATAAAAATTCGCGTAATCTGCGCACTCCTACTTTCATACGCGACATCATCGCATCGTCCCACGACTGTATTTATTTAAGGCTGGTATTTCTAACGACCTCGATGGTACAGAAGACATCCTATGGGACGACAGTGAAACGGATGTCATCAAAGACTGTGACGTTATTTCTGATTCAAGCAGCGATGGCGGGTCACAAAGTCATCAAGTAATAGAGGTACAGTAGAATCTCGATGATACGATCACGGATGATACTAATTTCAGAATGATACGAATTCTTTTCTGGTCCGGAAGAATGTAGAGGGTTGGGTCAGATCCACTTGGCAAAAGTAACAACAAAAATATAAAACACTGAAGCTTTCCTTTAATGGATACAAGCTTTCATGCAGTGGACTGCATTTCGTCTGGTACAAAAACAACAGCATTGGAGTTACAAATATATACAGTCTAACCTCGATATAACGAAACTCACAAGGATCACAATTTCTTTCGTTGTATCGAACATTTCGCTGTATCGAATGGAAGGTCACGAATTGCGATCTTCGTGAGGGCGCGTGCTGTACATAAGCGTCGATAACTCCCGCTACGATACGGAAAAGTTATTCTTGAAAAATTACAACAACTACAAATACAGCGCCAAACAGCACACATTTTATTCTTGTGTGAAATAGCTGGTTATTCGCGTCTGCATCCTGCCTAGAAGATGCGCTGTCATGCATTGTTCGTACGCCGCCAAAGCCTCCACAGTGTTCTCCATATCGTGTCGTGATCCCGCACACCTTCCAAGCATGTCTGTGGCAGTTCATCTTCCTTAACGCTCTTCGTTGCTACGACATGTTTGTCCCCGTCAGGAAAATCTGGCTGATTTCGTCACGTAGGCCGCCACGAAAACGAAGCGTTTCCCACACGCGCGTTGGCGCCTTGCGTCTCGTGCTCTTTTCATCCTGTACTTGGCTGCAACCGGACAGTTCAAAACCAGCGCGAAAAGGAGAAACCTCAGAAGGAAAATCCCAAACCTTCCAATGACTCAGACTTCCTTTTGTAGGCACCAGATTCCTCGCGACCCTAATTGCGCGTGTCACCCTTCGCCGCGGGAACAGGACGCAGCTTGCACCCTTTGTTTTCGTGACCGTGAAATTGGCTTTGGGGTCATAAACCTTATCTCATTCTTTCGCTGTATCGAGGAGGCGGCTAAAAAGTATTTCGTTGTAGCGGGAGATAAAATACATTGATCTCCATGGCCCTCTGCCAGGGAATCCAAATTATTTCGCTCTATCGCGAATTTCGTTATATCGCGTTTCGCTGTAACGAGGTTTGACTGTATACACACTCGGATGGCACACACGTGAACATACGAAAAGGGAGAGGGTAAAGGATACAAATTAACAGAGGGATGACAAGTACCACGTGGCTGGAAAAGGGTGGTCACAAACCTGCGGGCACAGTAGACGGGATAATGGAAGGAATGCAGAAACAGGACATGATTAAAAGAAAGGAAAAAAACAAAAACAAAAAAAAAACGTGAAACCGGTTAAAACTGGCGGCAAAGGTGGCACACAGGAAGCGGCATATTGTAAGTGCCAAAGGGATTGGGATCTAACCCGATTGGGAAAGAATGCTAAGCTGGTGGGCAAAGAGCGAAAGTGACCTCCAGAGAAAAATATGTCTAGACAGTTTATGCATGGAAGGGGACTCAGTGTTTGGATGAAGCGGCTACAGTGGGAGATAAACGTTAATGGCTAATGAATTGATGAAGGGTACCCGGGCTGATATTGATTCCATGAGGTTGGAGTGATTTAAATTTTGTGATAGAAAGGGCACTCTGTTTTTGCGTTTGATGTTGGAGTTATAGCCTGACTCAATTATAATAAGGGTGTGCAAATCCGAATATTTTAAGTCGAATCGAATATAGAATCGAATGGGAAAAAAAATCCGAATACCGAATCGAATATCGAATATTCGTGCAAAATTTACAATATGTGACTTTCACACTAAAAGTTCCATTTTGTAGCCCATGGCCTTAGTGCAATTTTTCTGGCATTAACTGTCACAAGAGAGACATGCAATTCTTCTGTTTAAAGGACGACGGAAACGAAAATAGGCTGCAGAGCTATTTGCCTCATATTGCGATGCGTGCCAAAACAATCCGGAATTCGACTTAGATTTGCGTATATTAGTTGAAACGCCGCCACAATCGCGATATAAAATTCGGCCATGGAGCACTCTGAGCCCCTGGTGAGCGTCGCCGCGCTGCCGTAGCAGACCACGGAAGTGACGCACGTTGGCTCTCCTGTTGGAGTTCCTGACTTTCATTTCGCTTCATGTCATTTGGTGTTTCGGCGTACGTCTAATTCCTGCTACGGGGAAAGAACGGAGACGAAGAAGCATGTACGAACCCATCTCTCATAGGTTATATTGTCATCAGACTTCCACGAGATCTCCGAATCAAACATCTTCAGGCGTTATTCAGAATTCCCCATGTTTGTACCGGGCAGCCGCACATGGAGCGCGAGAGATATTTGACGTCACGCGCTCCTCAGATTTTCCCGCAATGCTTGGCGCGCTCCATGGGCGATCGTGTCGAGTGGGCGGCCCAGCGCTCTCGTAATCGTCAGAAATATGGCCATCCGCACAGCGTACTTGCAAAATATTAGTGGCACCATAATTTTACATAATATTTACACCTTGTTCGGTCCCCTTTTTGCAATGGACAAAAAATTTCATTTCCGTTGTCCTTTAAAGCCCCTACTCTTTAATTTTACATGAGAGTGCTTCCTGCTTTCCAAGTGAGCCTACACTTACTGGAGTACTGGAGTGGTTACCTTCATTTCAAAATTTTACGTCGGCCAGTAGCATGTTACACGGATGAGGCTGTAATTGCTTCAGATAACCACAGGCCATTTGTGAAACAAACGAATTGGCATCCTGCCTCAGCTTTGCCATGAACACCCTTTAGTTTCTTTGCACTCGCCCTAGGAAGTTGCACTACTGAAATTTTAGATGTAAAGGACATCTTTAAGACACCCTTCTTGTTCGTGGGCTGTAGTCATTATTCAAGAGTCCTAACTTTTTAATGGCAACCTCACAGACATCAAATCAAAGTCCCTCGTCGGCACCGCTAAACTGCATGTGGGAGGGGCGACACCCCTTCCACAGACGATGTCTACAAAACTAACTTTGGATACCGTTATCTCAAACTAAACACCGTCCCGCTTGTGTTGGTTCTGCAGCAAGTGCAATTTCATAAAGCAGGCTTCACCTCATGCACGGAAGCATCAGGTGAAGCCCACTTTCGGGCTTTGTCGTTCGTATTCGTAGAATAGTCGAATATTCGAATATTGGATATTCGATTTGCGAATCGAATAGTTTGAGCGTTTGATATTCGATTCGAATTCGACCTTTCGTGCACGCTGTTGGAGGTCTCCCCTATATTCTGGACATTGCGCTTATCACATGAAATTAGATAGCAGATGTTTGAAGGATTACAGGCTGACGAATCTTAATTGAAAAATCACTGCTAATGCTACATGTAAACGTACAAGGGAGAATTAATTTACATGTTTTGCATTGTGTGTTGCCACAGTGGTAGCAACCTGATTGCTGAGAAGTTAAGCGGGAAGATGTGAGTACGCTACGCATGTTATTGGACCGACGGAATACAACTAGTGGGGGAGCCTGAAATATTTTTTTAGTTTGTCATCGCCATGTAGGATGTTGATGTGTCACTTGAGGATGGATTTGGTGTTGGAAAGTGCTCTACGATAGGTGGTGGAGAAGATAAGATTCTCGTTTTCCTTTTTGGGCTTGGAGGAAAGTAGAGAAGCTCTATTTATGGAAGAGGATTTAATGAAATATTCATGAAGATGAGGGGGGGTAGTTTCGTTTTTGGAAATCGGATGTCATTCCTTGGGCATGTTTAATGAAGTCATTGTGCTCTGAGCAAATTCTTTTAAGGCGTAGGAACTGGCCATAAGGTATGCTTCCTTTTTGTGTATTAGGGTGATGACTACCAAAATGAAGGTATTGACGTCTGTCAGTCGGTTTTTTGTATAGTTCTGTGACGAACCTACCAGATTTAAGAGAAACTGTGACATCGAGGAAATTGACCGCTGTCTTAGAATAATTGCAAGAGAATTTAATTTTTTCATGCATGGAGTTGAAATGATCAAAAAATGATTTGAGGGATGTCTCATTGCCTGACCACAAGAAAAAGATGTCATCGATGTATCTCAGAAATAAGAGTGGCTTTAATGGGGAGGATTCAATGGCTGTTTTTTCAAAAAGGCCCATGAATACGTTGGCGCATCGATTGAGAAGTTACCCATCAAAAAGAACTCGTTACAAGTTAAGTTACCGTGTGCAAAATGTAACTAAGGTAATAACGAAGTTCCTCAGCCTGAAATGGAACTCGCAGTTACTGAGTTACTTAACAAAAAGAACGAGTTACATCCAAGTTACTTCGGACACAAAATAGCATTACGCAGGTGCAGCGCGCGGGAGCAGTTGAGTTAGATCTTGAGTTGCCTGCGGAGGAGTGCAACACGCTTAGATAGTTTTCGTTTATGTCCAACAATAGAGATATCCCTGTTTGTAAACAAATGACGTCATAGTGTTCGACGGCGCCACAAATTTGGTAGAACTGAAGTACGTTCGACGCTAGAGGTGAACAAGGTCGCGCCCGAAAGCCACTGTCTTGAGGGGATTACGATATGGTCCCATAAAGGGACGCGAGGGATGCCAACCACTGGAGTCAAAATAATGCTATCCCATCTGGCATTTTTGGACTTTGAGTTATGAAGTTCCTTTAGCTTGTTGGAAGCAAAGGTTGAGAGAGCATTTAGTTCACCTTATGAGATTTGTCCAGATATCTGTTTAAAGGGGCTGTAAACAGGCCACCAAACATTTCTGATATAATGATACCCCATGAAAGAACGCAGCTCATAATACCCAAATATACATTTTGTTCGGCTCGTGCCAGCTCATTGACCCGTATAACTGCTTTCAAAGATGAGTAACCAGCGAGCCTCTCTCCACAACGCATACGTCACATGGCTACGTAGCGTTTTGCCGTCCAATCGGGCGGCCCAGCTGCGCACATGACGTTTCAAATTACCAGCCAATAAACATACTTCGTTATCAGCTGTGAGTCGGAGCGCTCAGTGGTTCCGAAATTCAACGTCATGACATATTCAACATCTCCGGCCAGCGCAAACGTCAACAGCTGGGCTGCTATCACGTGACGCGATTCGAACCTGGGATCCTCCCAGTCACGACGTGACATGGCCAGCACGCTATCCACTGTACCACGCGAGCTGGTGACGTGATGCCGCGTGGATCAAATCAAAGTACGGCAGCTCAGTTGTCGGAACCATTCGAAGATGACGAAGATGTTCCATCGCGCACTTACCTAAGATTCCGGAACTGTAGTCCCGGATATTCATTCGCGCAGGTGGTGTGCTGCGTGCTACTGCCCAGAAAACGTAGTGCGCGTATGATACCTAAATTAAACGCATTTCTTTCTCAGTTTGAGGCTGTAACTGTTTAGATTTTGAATAGAAGAGGATTCACGTTCATCTAGTCCAATTCCGCATTTGAAATAAAATCATACGTGGAACACTCAATCGTAATTGGTGGGGAAAGTGCTACGTCAAAATGACGTAAAGTTAGAGCGCTGGGCGGAGCTAAAATGCGAAAGAGTGCAGTGAATATTTCATCCGTATGCAAGCGCCTTTTGTTTTTGAGCGTTAGTAATTGCAAGGAGTTTTCACTGACTAAGTTCCAATAATATAACACAAAGAAATGTGCACCTTTTGTACGGCCCCTTTAAGTTGATTATCAATGTCCTTGGTAACATATGAACTTCCGAGTCTAACTATCTTAATGAGCTGAAGGGATGCATTTCTGAGGGAGTTACCCCATTTGGTAGAGTAGAGGTGGAATGGAATTTAAAAGTGGGGGACTCCTGGGATAATGACAATCCTCTAGGGACAACACTTTGTGCAATACAGTTTGAATAGAAGTGGAAGTGTGAGGTAAATCTAGCTAGTTTTCATGCTTTTAAGAATGCGACAGAGTGAAATTGATGGTCATCGAGATCGCCCATTTCTAGTACTCCTTCTAAGCTCACGTTGTGTTCTTTGTCGTTGGGGCCTTGAAGTCTCCGTATGTGATGTTGACAGATCCGTGGCACGATGGCACTGGGGGAAGACGGAGAGATACCATGCAGGAGATAGTCTGCATGGTATTGGAAGCACTGTGCTGGGGTAGATGGGGAGCACAAGGAAGTACGGGGGAGTCAAGGTTGAAGGACGGACCGGGATGGGGCCCAGGTGGAGAGCAAGAGGCGTCTGGGGCGGTTGGTGCTGAAGTACAGGGTGGGATTAACTGTGAAGACGAAACGATGGGCACCGACGTGGCGGGACCTTACGACTGGAGAGGACGGATGGTGGCCCGTTTGAAGGCATCACTGTAGGTCACGGGAGGAGGCGGCAAGGCAGACCAATAACTGAGGGTGCGGTGCAAAGCGTCATCTGCTTGTGAAGTCGTGGATGGAGTGGCTGGAGTATTATCATCCGGGAAAGGAGGGAAGTCCTATAGGCGAACTTGGAATGGTGCGGGCAAAAATGGGAGCATACATCACGTGAAACGTGTACATTGATGCAGCTGCGATAGTGCGAAGCCAGGCACCTTGCTCCTCGGGGGTTGAAGTGGTGTCCATCTAGAGCCAATAAGTCCCATCGAGATTGGTCTATGCGAGTGTGTTCTATAAAGCTCACTCCGGAATTCAATAATGATAAGTACTAGGGCTGTGCGAGTACTCGAAATTTCGAGTCGAGTCGATCTCATACTCGACTCGACAAATGATGACTCCTCAACTTTCGAGTACTCGATATCGTTTCGAGCTCGATTTAGATCCACATTAAAATCCATCACATATAAGATATAACTTGTCACAACGATTCATTCCACGATTTGGACGTGGCGTCATTCGTGGATTTGGCATCATCAGAATGACGCTGTCCTGGTCGTCACCGGGTATTTACGTAGAAGAGGAGCGTAGCATTCTGGGAGAGGGCCTGGTTGTTGATTGATAGCTTCTTTTGTTTTCTTTATGTGCCATGACTCCAGCTGTCTCCTCACCCCCCATTTGTTCTTTTTCGCCAGAATACATGGGTTGTCCAGGTCTAACACGTGCCCTGTTTTGCGCGCGTGTTCACACACTTCTGTTGGGTTTGTTGCTGATTTTCGATATCTTTCTTGTGTTCCTTCATTCTTGTTCGTGTCATCCTTCCTGTTTCTCCGATGTACACGGCAGGGCAATCTTGACAAGATACCTTGTATACAACGCCTCATTCTTCTTCCGGTGGTGTTCTGTCCTTGGGGTGGCTTAGTACGTTCCTCAGTGTTGTCGTGGGCTTAAATGCAGTTTTAATGTTCACCTGGGAGAGCACCCGTCTAATTGGTTCTGACACACCCTTCAGGTAGGGGATGGTAACGTACATGGGTCTTTCTTGACTACTTTCCGCCTGTTCCGTGCGTGTATTCATCATTCGGCGGTATGTATCACAGATAAATTGCTCGGGATATGCCCTTCTTCGTAGATCCGCTTTGGCCTTTGTTTGGCCATGCATTTAAGCCCACGACAACACTGAGGAACGTACTAGGCCACCCCAAGGACAGAACACCACCGGAAGAAGAACGAGGCGTTGTATACAAGGTATCTTGTCAAGATTGCCCTGCCGTGTACATCGGAGAAACAGGAAGGAAGACACGAACAAGAATGAAGGAACACAAGAAAGATATCGAGAAATCAGCAACAAACCCAACAGAACTGTGTGAACACGCGCGCAAAACAGGGCACGTGTTAGACCTGGACAACCCATGCATTCTGGCGAAAAAGAACAAATGGGGGGTGAGGAGACAGCTGGAGTCATGGCACATAAAGAAAACAAAAGAAGCTATCAATCAACAACCAGGCCCCCTCCCAGAATGCTACGCTTCTACGTAAATACCCGGTGACGACCAGGACAGCGTCATTCTGATGATGGGACTCGAATGGGACCCGAAACGTTCACTGTATTTTGTTATGTTTGTTGAAAGCCGGTGCGGTTCAAACTAGCAAAGATAACCTCGACTTGGCTACAGACTGAGTAGTGGCTATGAATGGCTTCAACTGGCTACTGCTGGCCATGGAGGCGTCTCGCGCGCGGAAGCGTATCCGACATGGGAGGAGCGCACTTCGTAGTTTCGTTTCTTCGGCCGGAGAGTCTGTTTCGGTTCTACTAGTTCATAAAACTCAGAGATGCCTGACAAGAGTGAAGAAAGTGCATCTGCACACAACCGAAAAGGGCTGGAAGCCTTGTGTGGGACTACGAAAATTTCCGGTACGAACGCTTCCTTACCGCGCCCATAGAGAGTCGATCACCGGTGATCGACGCTTTATGAGCGGCGCTACTCGGCCCCTAAAGTAGATTTGGACAAGTGGTCACATTTGTTAGATACTATAAACACTACAGAATGAGTTCCATTTCCACTTTTATCTTTTCTTTGTGGTAGCGATTTATGAAGTTGGCCCTGTGCCAAGGAGGTAGTGTGGAGGTTCTACCTTGGCTGCGGCGTCGCGTTCCCGCGGCAGACCTGTTTCGCAAATGCGCAATACTCGTATTTGAAGCATATTCGCATTAGATTTCGTTTGTTACAACGCAAATAACAACTCTGAAGGTGTTAGACAATCAGATTTTTGTCCCGCATGTGTGGGCATATGACTTGCACTATTGCTGCTCTTCCTGTTTCAAAACCAACCGGGACGAATGGAAGAGTGGTGAAATAGCAATAAGTGGTACAACAGGAAAGTTGAGCCTAACACTAATGTTTTCAGCGGAAATTACGATGCTAATTTCCGTTTTACTCCTTCAATGAACTCTGTCACTCAGTTACATGAACAACATGCAGTGTTAACGTTATTTTCCACAACTCATTAACTTCTTAATCCAAAGGGTTGATATTTTCAGGTATTATTTCTGACAAAGATTGCCACGTTTTGTATATTTTAGAACTTGTAGATTGATATCTTTGTTCAAAATACAGACATATCTTCATGAGGTTTCTGCTGTTACACCAATTTTTTGGTGTCCCAAAATCAATTTTAGGAATACATGGATACCTTTGTTTATGAAACTTGCATCATTCGATAGAGCATTCATTTGGCTACATTTTCCTATATAGCAACATATTTTGAAGTGATACTGTCAGTCACAAAAAAAAAATATTTGTCAAACCACCGAAAAATGTGTTAAACCACACGTTGTAGAAAGACCAGTTTTCCTACCCATAAATTTAAATCTTTTATGGTTGCAATATTCATTTAGCAATGCTGTCCTTAGGTGGCTCATTGTTTTCATAAAGCTCTTAAACTTCATTCGTTTCATCTTTTGTTAACTGTAGCACAAAAGAACATTTTTAAGGGGAAGTTGGCCAAAAAGTGGTGCTACAGCAGCTTGAAATTTTATATCTATCTTCCTGTTTCTACACATTACCATCATATACCATTATCACCATATCATTTAATGGAACGCCAACTACTCGAACTCGACTCGATACTCGAAACAGGGATTTAGTATTACTCGAATTCAACTCGAACTCGAAAATTTTGCTACTCGCACAGCCCTAATAAGTACCAAAAGTGGTGATTGAGAAGCCGAATGTGTTTGTTGACACTGAACAAGAACTGGCGTTGGTCCCAGGTGGTATAATAATACGATAGTAGTCTGGGCGGTACACTGGAGAACACAATAAGGTTGCGGGGGCGCGATGAGCGGATATGGGAAAGGAGACGCTCAATACATTCAATAGTAACGGAGATAAGTTCACTGGCCACTTCGATGGAACCCACCTGTAGGAACACAGCAGAGAAATCACCAGGGAGGTCATCCACGATGTTAATGAAATCCAAAATCCTCCCACCACTTATGGATTTGATGTATATACTACTTGCGTTGAGGAAGAGTGGAAGTAACTTAATTAGCGAGTTGCCGATTATGGCAACACGTGATGGAAGCTCCAGTGCTTGAGGACTTGACGTGGTAGTAACAGTTAAAGAATGTAGAGGGTTGGATCAAGATCCACTCCTATTTTTGTTATTACTTTAGTGGAGGAGATAAAATCAAATGGATTACACGGCACGAAACCATATCTCTGGTTTGACCTTTTTACCCCCTCGCAACAATAAACCGCGAAGCTGTGTGACATCGCACTGGCTTGGGAAAACAATGACCAGAACACGTGGAGGGAACATATCAGGAAAACTTCTGGCAACATTACGCGTTAGTATAGCACAAGGCGGCTTCACCTAACGCATGCTTGCTTTAGGAGAAGCTTGCTTTAGAAAAAGCGTGGAAAGCACGTGCTATACCTTTTGAATCATCTCGCAAATTTCGGCAGCATTGGCCAAAAACGAAGAGAGAAAATCATTAAGACCGACCTCTTTCGCTGACAGTAATGGAAAATGAACAGTCACTGTCTATTTTCTTACCCAAATTTTTATTTTGGTGTAATTCTTTTGATACAAATGTTTTCTGCTACCCTGTGAGATTCATATCATCGAGATTCTACTGTATTATTCACCTGAAGGCCCATCTTTTAACAAGTCATCTTGCGTAATTTGTGCACCCCCAACCTCTGCATAATTTTTTTTGGTAAAAAAAGTGCGCAAATTATGCGAGTAGATACAGTATGCAGATATCGCTTGAAGCATTCGTTACTCCGGATGCCCTCAACTGCTTTCTCCTGGTTCTCCTGCACGGTCGCGTATCGACGTTTCTTGGTTGGTCCACTTGCACTCATAATGGCTGACAAACGCACAAGGAGAAAATTCCTGAAAGAACGTGAGTATATAGGCATGGAATACTGAAAAGGAGAAATTGGTATCATGTAGACGTTCGTGCCAATGGAGTTTTGACCGATATCGACGTCATGCGCATTTTACCACTGGTGGGAACAAAAACAAGTCGAAAAGAGCGCAAAACTGCATCCTGCTGTCATTGGCATCAACAAAAGTAAATTAGACTTCGCAAGAGACCTAAATGTGCGTTTTCGCATCCCAAAACAGGTGAAAACGGAGGCATTTGGTGTGCCAGCCTCGAAACTGCATTGGCGTACTGAAAATTCCGGCCAGCGGTGGCCGCTCACGTCTGCACGCTCCTTTTATGGCCTGCCTACAGCACGTGACAACCAGAGTAAGCTCGCGTGAGGACAACAAAGAGGGGAATGTTTTTCCTTTTCTTCGTGGTGAGAGGGAAAGACGCAGAAAAGGCTTTCGTCGGCTTTCGTTGCCCAGAGAGTTAGTTAAATAGAGCCGACCAAGTGAACGGATTTCATTAAATCGAGTGCAGAAATACATTGGTGTCTATGGGGATGTGTACGAGCGAAGGAAATTATTCGTTAAACAGAGGATTTCACAGAGGTTAAATCGACGTTCATTATTGAGAGGTTATGTCTGTGAAGTCGGAGCATAACAAACGCTGACAACAAGAAGGACAAAGGAGCCCATATGTGTTGCGTGTTTTTGTTTTTTTTCGCCCTCCTTGTTGTCCACATTTTTTATGCTCTGACTTTGCAGACATGTACCAACATTGAGATGTTCAACTGCATTTGGCTTTGAATATCAAATCGAATAATGATTTCAAGCAACTTGTTTACTACAATGTGCACGTAGAGCACATGCACCATTGATGCACATCACTTTGGACAGAATGAAGACTCACAGTTTGAAATTTGTGTGTTATATCTTCGGTGCAGCTACACGAAAGTTGACATCACAGACCCCTTCATCGCGGGACATCTCTCCTGAAAATGTTCCTGGTGGCTTTGCATCGGACACGGATGACAAATGGGAAAGTCAGGAGTGGGGTAGCATGGAGGTGAGCAGCATCTCTCCCATACTTATCCAATTTGGAACTGTCTTGTGTTTGTTGCTTGCAAAAATATTTGCATACCACTAACTGCTAAGTAAATATCATAAAGAAGAGAACGAAATTCTTGTCTGTAAATTATGCTTGTATTTATTGTAACAGCAAGAAATTGTCTTCACTGCTTTCATGTTGCCTAACTTTTCTTTGCCCATGCTGAGGTTCTTTGCTGAGGTGAATATTTGCGTTATAGTGAGGAGAGAGTCACTGTGCATTTTATCGCTGTGCCATCTCATACATCGCTACGTTTTTGGGCAAGCTACTCCATGCTTACTTTGGATGTCTGAACATTGGCGTCATTAGTATGTATGCAGGAGCATGTATGTGACAGTGACAGGATAACTTGTCGTTTCCACATGCCTTTCTCCTGCCTTGTAAAACTTTAGAAGGTATAGCTTCTGAAAGCTAGACACCCTTCATATGACACCAGAGAGATGTCCAATGTTCTGTATTGTCTACCAGCAGTGATAACTAAAGACCCTAACTTTCCCCGTTAAAAAATCATTTTCTCATGAACTTGAAATTTCAAATCCGCTGGATTTTGCGAGCTAAAGCCCAGATTCTGCAGCATTCTGACAAAACCTTGCATAAGCATAGATTATCTCAGCAAGTGATTCTCTATGTGCAGTAGGGGGTATGAAGACAATACTCTACGACAGCTTGTCTTTGTGCAGGGAGGAGGGTAAAGGTTGGAGAGGGTAAAAGAAACCACGGGACAAAGTGTCTGTCCACTCACAAGGCAGCAATATGGGGGTATTCGTAGACCGGCATAGGTCCAAAGATGAAACCGTGTGCGCCTCAACCTCCGAGTGTTATCCCCCTTATTTGAGAGAGAGACCAATGAGGTCACTTCATGGGCAATAAGGGAGAGAAGGATACTGGGGAGCTGCACAGACAGCTGACCTACTTGCATAGGGTATTGCGAAGGCGTCAAGAAGCTTTTGGTTTTCATGACGTCCACTTTCTCCAGTAGAATATTGGTGCAGATCAAGGGCTTTGAGGAATTTTATAACCGTGTCAATTCTGCCTTCCTGGGCACAGACCCCAGCTTCTGTACCTTTCCTGTTATGTTTTCTGGCAGTAACCTGAACCAACCCTTGATTGCTAGCCTATGTCCCTCTAAGCCTGAGCATGATCCTCCACAGTTTAAATGCTTAGATGCTACATGTTTGCCACAAGAAACACATGTTTCGCCTAGCGGAGCAGCAATGCATGCGCCTGTGTTCCTTTGTGTGGCTGCACACTAGTAGACTCTGCATCATAATTAGTTCACTGTCATGACATGACCTTATGCCGCATTCACACGGGCAAACTTTCAGCACCAACTTGAACGTTTTGGGAACTATTTTTTTCTAAATTAGGGGGGTAAAAATTGGGTAAATAAACATGTGCACTAAATTCACGCAAGCTCGGGTGAAAAAACTTTGTGTGCTAAATTTGGGGAGAAATCGGGCTCAACTAACTGTAGTGGTTTGGTACAAACGGTGATGTAACTGCATTTGCTGCCATTAACTGCATTCCTACGGACACCCCAGCGAGGGGAATTTTCTGGGTAAAAATCGGGTTTCACCCTAAAGAGGCAGCCTTCAATTTGGGGTGCAAATTTGGGGAAGAATCGGGTTAAACCCTAAAACTTCAGGCTGTACAATATCTGCGTTCACACGTACCAACTTGGTAGCTCCACCCACAAACAACCTTATGAAAATTGGAGGGTTTGGTTTTTTTTTCAACTGCCCCTTAGTCAAACATACCTCAGTTTATTTTGTCAAAAGATCATCATCATCATCTTCAAAAAATGCCTACTGGTATGCTTGTGTGGCTTTAGTTAAAAAAAAAAGATATCTCATGTATGCCTCCAGGATTTTAACCCATGCCAGGTAGTGCCATGAACGAAATCACATCACACCATTGGGAGTCACGTGGCAGTCAGTCAGTCTTGTCGATTGGCTAGAACACCACCAACTTTCTGGAGTATTTGGTGACTGATTTGGAGCAACTCAAATTAGTCATGGTCAGTAGTGTCGGCTGACTCAGACCAACTCCAAAGTTGGTCATAGTTGGTGGAGAAAGTTGGCCCATGTGAACGCAGCCTTAGCATATTGGAGCCTTGCAGTTTTTATGCTTGCGGCATTACCATCCTGCCCTGCTGTATTTTGCAGCAGTGGTTCTCAGCCAATTGTATCTTTTAAATACAGTTATAGCACAACGGCAGAGCTTATCAGTGTTACTTGGCAAGGCATCTGTCCCGTTTTGGTTGTCTGTGGCTTTCATTTAGCGGAGAAAGACAATCTTCGAGGCAGTTGAGAGATGTGTTGTTCAAAGCCTCCTGCTGTCTGGCTTTTTTGACGACTTCTATATTACAATTAGCCTCATCCTTCATCTTTTTTTTTTGCTTTCTTTAAGGGGGCTTTAAAGTGAATGATAAGCCTATCGAAACTGAATTTTCTTCTGAAAACTTGTAACTTGGATGCTTCAGAGACGCAGCTGTTCCCCAAGCAGCTTGATTTAAGCAAACTTATTCAAGGTAGATTGAGAAAAAAGGGAACATAATTTTGTTATATGTATATAAGTGAACTTTCGTTAAGTCAAACACTGCTTAAGTAGAAATTTAGGCTTAAGGCGAACACCCCACGATGTCCCATGTACCTGCAGTATATCCATAATGTAAAAAGTACCTTCTTAAGTCGAGATCGCATAACTCGAAATATCGGCTATCCCGAAAGTTTATTTCATCCCAAGGAACATCTTTCATACTCATAACTCGAAATTTCTGCAAAACCCGTCAAAAACACGAATACAGCCACCATGACCTACTACTATACTAGAGACCTGGACAGCCGCAATGCTCCCAGCACCGGGGTAGTAGTTCTGGCAATCGACGCTTGGCTATGGGATTTGGCGCTAGCTCGCACTATTCGTTACCACGTGACTTGTCGAAACCGCGGCGATGTATGGTAGGCTGTGTTGACAACGATGAAGCAGTATAAGAGAGATAATAGCGCGTGCTTAGCAACAGCCGGTGTATCCCTGCGTAGCAGACCTCAGACTAAAGGCGGTGGCAAGGGTGATTCCCTCTCCCCAATAATGCTATGTGGCGCTTGCAGCGGTCACTAACGTAACTAACCCGTGACCCGTCTCTCCCATAGGGGATCGCCAGCTGTCCAGGTCTCTAGTATAGAGTAGGTCGTGACAGCCACCATATTAACTGAAGGGGACAAGTGGATCGACTCGTTGCCGACGCAATCCTATCCAAAGCCGGTGTCAAACCAGGTCACGTGACGGCCGCCCAGCCGCGCCGAGGGAGACGCGAGACGCGGAAAGTTGGAGATCAGGAACGCGCGTTTTCTGTGCGTGCTGGTGTTGTTTTGGGCAGCATGTCACTTTCTACATTAAAGCAACGGAAGCTGAAGACCCTCACACTTGCAAAGAAGTGTGAGGTCATAAAAGCCGTTGAAGCAGGTGAGAAATCAAAAGGACAGATTGCTTCGGCGTTTGGGATACCGAAGAGCACGCTATCGACAATTCTGTCGAAAAAGTCGAAGATTTTGTTGAGCGCCAGCAGTGGATCATGCCCAAGAACTAGAAAAAGGCTTCGAATGGGAAAGAACCCAAAGTTGGAAGAAGCTCTTGTACATTGGATAGGAGTTGCACGCAGCAAGAACATCCCAATTGGCGGCCCGGTCATCAAAGAAAAGGCAACTGTGCTCGCCTTAAGGCTTGGAATCAGTGATTTCAAATGCAGCGAAGGCTGGCTGGCAGGATTTAAGGCAAGACATGGATTGACAGTTCGAACAGTTTCTGGAGAGGCCAAGTCAGTTGATATGAATGTGGTTGAAGACTGGGTGGCCACAGGGCTACAGCACTTGCTTCGAAAGTTCAAGCCAGATGATATATTTAATGCAGATGAAACTGGATTGTTCTATAAAATGCTGCCTCGTAAGACCATTGCCTTCAAGGATGATCCGTGCAAGGGAGGAAAGCTGAGCAAGGAAAGACTCACGGTCCTAGTAGGGTCGAACATGACTGGTACCGAAAAGCTTCGGCTTCTAATTGTAGGGAAATCCGCCAAACCTAGATGCTTCCGTGGGATACGTTCCCTTCCTGCTGATTACGAGGCCAACAAGAATGCGTGGGTCACAAAGCTAATCTTCGAAAAGTGGCTAAGGAAACTTGATCGTGTGTACTCAGCGAAGGGCAGAAAGATTGCATTGATTGTGGACAATTGCTCCAGTCATTTTACTGTGGAAGGACTTAAGTCTGTCACGCTATGCTTTTTCCCCCCCAACACAACTTGCTTGTCACAACCAATGGACCAAGGAGTTATAAAAAACCTGAAGTACCATTACCGAAATAGGCTACTTTCGAGGATACTGGTGTCAATGGATGCTGGAAAAAGCTACCAAATTGATGTCCTAGGAGCTATACACATGCTAACAGCTTCTTGGGCAGCTGTTGAACCTCAAACCATCAGCAACTGCTTTAAGAAAGCAGGTTTCCTTGAAGCAGACGTGGTACATGAAGATGAATCAACTTCAGAACCAGAGCTTAGTGACCAGTTTCGTGCCAAGGGACTCCTGGACATGGACTTCAGTCATTATGTAACCTCAGATGATCATTTGGATGTGTGTGCTGAGGAATCCCTTGATGACCTATTTGACGAAGTTTGTTTTGCTCAGGATGAAGAGCAGATGCCTGAGCCACTAGAGTATGAAAGAAAAAAACCCTCAGTGCAGGAAGTTTGTTCTGCCCTCGATGTTCTGCAAAACTATGTGGAGTTAGAGGATGAAAGTGGGGAAATTTTGCAGTCCCTACAAAGGGTTCAGGGCTTTGTAAGCAGAGTTATGTACACAAAGCAAAAGAAAATACCAGATTACTTCCAGAGCTGTGAAAGCATTGCCACATCCAGCACTGATTGGCATTGAATGTATTTTGTGATCAACGGAATGGTGAAAATAAAGTTCACGCTATATGGCAATTAATTAATCAATCTTACTGGCCAGTGCAACAGTTTTGAGAGCAGTTTGCAACAAAACTTAAGGCAGGTTTGATAAGTCAAAACTCCCCTTAAGTCAAACTAAGATAATGGATAGTGGGTGTTTGAGTTATCGAGAGTTCACTACCATGATTTTCCGCAAAAGGATAATTCTGAAGGAAATGGCTAAATGGCAGTAGTAATAAGGATTGCACCTTAAGAGCAATATAACATGTTTCGAAGTTTATCAATAACACCTGTATTGCTTGTGACATTGACATCTTTGTTGAAGGCTACCTCACTCCTCTTTCATAGTCCTCAGTATTCCACTTCATTACATTTGCTATGTAATACTGGATATACCACTCCTCTTGGCTGTACATGGACACCATGGAAAAATAAATGCCCCAATCTCTCCTTTAGGAGGAATCATCCTTGCAGAGCAGCTGTGTTAAGGCTACTCCATCCATGCAATCACAGGATGGTTGGGAAGATTGTAATTGGGAAAGCCTGGATGATATTGGACTCTCTGTGAGTATCTCATAACACAATGAAGATTACAAACAACAAGTATTAGGCATTGGATATTTGTTATAGCATTCTGGCAAGAGGATGCAGGAGCTTCAGGTCCTGAGATAGTATTTTGAACACAAGACTGTTCTGTAGCGAGCACCCAGTAAGACACTCTTGTGCTCAAAATATTGTCTTCAGTTCTCAGGCTCCTGCATGCCATTATTTCCATAACAGTGTAAGCATTCTTTTAATGTAGAAAACATTCTTTGGCTGGGGTTTTGTCAGTTCCAGCAGGTACAGTATCATGTCAAACCCTTGTCCCGTCACAGTTGTCCTTTCCTCCTTCCTCATTGACCTCCTCTTATTTCGGAAACATTTTCTGTCCAGACTGGGCAAGTTGGGTTCAAAGGCTTTCAGAGGCCATGTTATGAAAGCTATCCTCTGAAAGGGCTGCTAACATATCATTCAGAATATGCGTATGAGTTCAAGTAGCAGCAGAATGTTACTGTATGACTGGGTAATTTCACAATCTTAATGATTCTTAATGTGAGCACATTTGGGAAATATATGTATGTGTATTTCACAGAACCTGAATTTCGCTTTGCACATGGTAAACACGGTGGACCTCTTTTGCAAATGCACAATACTCGCATTTGAAGCATATTTGGGTTCAATTTCGTTTATTAGAATGTAAATAATGACTCTGAAGTGTTCCACAAGCAGAAACTTGTCAGGCACTGAAAGTGGTCTTCACAGTTGGAAATCTGGAAAAAGGCTGTAGTGTTAGACAAGTCCTTCACAGCCTAAACGACAAGAAACTTTTGGGACTACGAGGGACTGTTTGCCCTAGCCGCAGACTGCAGTGAAAAACTGATATCAGAATTTGGACAAAACATGCGTGAAGATCCTCTTTCAAGTGGCCACTTTGTGGCGCTGGACTACTGGAAGTCAGTATCAGACAGATAGCCAGTGCTTGCCTGTGTAGCCCCGTCATTAATCAGTCTCCCTAACGGGAGCTGTTACTAAAGGCACAACTTCAGTAGGGTTCTTCGTGTTTGGGTTACACCCGATTTGTCACGATAATTCCTCCCCGAACAAATTTTCAAGAATTCGGGTAGAACCCGATATCTACCCGAAATCCTTGCGGTCCTTCAACTTGTCGTCCTCGGTAAAACGTTGGAAAAGTGAACCATAACATAGCAAAGGAGGAAAAGTTGGCGGAGCAGGGAATCGTTGATAACGGCGCTGTCAGGACGGTCACCGAGCAGTTGGCGCATACGCCGTAAGAGCTGAGAAGGCGCGCGATCTCAGAGTTCTTCTTGGGTCAGCAGGCGCTGGAATCGCTTTTGTTCTGACATAGAAGTCCGGCGAATTAATTAAGTCTTGAGCACGTCATAAGGTGACTGTGTCGGTGGGGAGGCAACCAAGTCGCGCACCTCGGAAGCATCAGTAGGGGAAAGTGCGGCAACGACGTGGTAGAACTTCGTCAGTTGGTCACTGATGCGACGAAGGGGAAATTGCGCCTCAGCTTGCCCGAACCATACGACGGGATCGGCGGCCCAAAACGTTGGCAGCTTGAGAGCGATGGCGGAAACTTGAGGTGGGGCCAACAGGGGCGCCGCAATAGGGGGCACCGCAACGTTCTGTTGCTGTGGTCCTGGGACTTGCTGGACTGGCGGAAAGTGGCCTGCTGGTCCTGGGAGAGGGCCAGTAGCAGAAGGGGGTCCAGTGGCCATCACGTCCGGGTCACCAGTTGTCGCGTGTTGAGTGAGGCCATCAGACAAAAGGCGTCAAGTCGGACCAGACTATTTTATTGACCGTTCTGGCCGGTCGCTCGAGTGGAAGAAGAAAACTAGCTCGCATCTCGCGCTAGTTTTCTCGGAGCTCCTGCAAGTGTTTGAATACCACGGTCATTCACTATCCCAGTTCCGAGCGGAAATATAAAGATCATTGTTTCTCGTCCCAGTGTCACATTCCCCGATGACATATCAAACAGAGATCATAGCGCCCGATTTCTCCCCGAATTCTCGTGAGTAAATAGCACCAGATTTTTCCCTCCCGAATTTGAAAAATCATAAAGCCCGAAAACGAAGAACCCTAAGCTTCAGCAAGTTGCGGTACATGCTGGACCCGCGTTGAGAACATCAGTGGATGAGGAACACCTGAGGGCACTACTTATACTTAAGGTCGGACTTTTTCGGGTTTTACGTTTGTCAAAATTCAGGGGGGGTTGGGGAATCGGGTGTTTTTTTGTGAACAGGGAAACATGATGAAATTGGCTGAAATCTGTTTATTCGGGTACTTTTCGGGTAAAAGAAAAAGAAAACAGTCTCTTTACCAATTGCCAAAACTAAAAAATGTCACAGTAAATGGGTAACACACAAACAGCTGTGTACAAGGCTCTATACAGTAAAACCCGTGGATAGCGATATCGCGTATAACGATATCCCGCGTACAACGATGGTTTATGATTTTACCGTCAAAATATACATTGCTTCTATGGGGAAACGACCCGCGTACAGCGATGGAGACCGCTGTTCGAGTGCTCGCATAACGATGTTGGACGCTGTCCCGTGCGCGTAAGCTCGCGGCGATTTTCGCCGCGATAAGATACAGTACAATCTCGATGATATGCATCTCACGGGGGTAGCGGAAAAAATTCGTATCATCCGAAATTCGTATCAAAAGAATTAAACCAAAATAAAAATTGAGGCAAGAAAATAGACAGTGACTATTCATTTTCCAATACTGTCAGTGAAAGAGGTCGGTGGTAACGGTTTGGTGTCTCCATGTTTGACCAATGCTGCTCAAATTCGCAAGATGATTCAAAAGGCCCAGTACGTGTTTTCCACCCACGAGTCGCGCAACAATGTTCTAAAGCGAGCTTCTCCTAAAGCACGCAGGCTTTAGTGCGATGTCATACAGCTTCGCATTTTTTTAGCATCTGTTTCTCTTTCTTTTGCTACACGCGGGGTGGCGCGCGACTTTTCGGGGACGCGCTATTTAGGTCAACCCTCATTTAACGATGTACCCCGTATAACGATGGAATTCGCGATTACCGTCAATATCGTTATACGCGGGTTTCACTGTATTTATTAAAAATTTTTGTGATGCTGTTGTGTGGGCGGCTACAAATGCAAGGCTCAATGCAGTATGCAAAAAGGTTGGGAAAGACAAAACACAAGGTGAAAAAAGTATTTGCAAACGTTAAACACAGAACTGTGAACCTTTGTAAGCACAATCCTTTTATAGTAATTATGCTCCACTGCAAGTCCACTACAGTAGACTTTCGCTAATTCAACCCTGGCGGGAATGCGAATTTTGATCGAATTATGCGGCGTTCGAATTACAGATAAGGCAAAAAATGAACTAAGTGAAAATCACTTTATTTGCCAAAAAAGTCTGTGATCGTCTGCTGTGATGCATGTTTAAAACGTGCATCCGAAAACAGGCTACGCAAAGCATTGATGTGGTGAAACGCCCGTTCGGCGTTGTCTTCGTACGACATGTACACTTCCAGAGCATCGAGTCCGGCCGCAACGTCAGTCGTACTTGGTCGCGGACACCGTATGTTCACGACGGAATCCTCTTCTTCGGCTTCACTTCCACTGTCTTCAGTATGGCAGGACACGTTATTTATAATGTCTTGCTCCGTAAGCTGACCACACACTTCAACGTTGTCGTCCACATTCACGAAGTCGCTGAAGGTAACTACACCAAAGGCTTGTTGTGTATTGGCCCCTTCTTCAGGAAGGGTCACGTCCAGTTCGGAAGAACTCGAAGAACTGGAACCGTCTGCTGCTCTGTGTTCCGAAGTGGGAAATACAAGACCGGCTGAGACAACGAAACCACACTTTCAGAAGCAATTTGATATCTTTTCTGCTTTAACCATGTCCTACGCAGGGGCAACCATGTGCATTGCACTGAGCAAGTTCACGTCGTAGCCCTTACCGCCTTCGAGGCAGATGATAATCCACTGCAGGACCATATTTCTGCACAAAACTTTCAGGTTTCTGATGATGCCCTGGTCCATAGGCAGCATGATCGATGTCACATTAGGTGGGAAGAATTCAAGGCGAACAGCTTTCAGTCCTTGCATTTTGCAGTGAGCACTGCAGTTGTCTACGATTATGACAACGCGATGATTCTTTGACACAAACTTCCCGTCAAGTTTTATGATCCATTCTCGGAACAGAGCTGTCATCTATGCCTTCGAATTTGCATCGTAGTCTACAGGAAACATTTTGATTCCCTTAAAGCACTGGTGCTTGGATGCTTTGCCCAGGACGAGCAGGTGACACTTCTCTATGACGGTCATGTTAGCGGCTACCATCACGGTGATACGGTCCTTGCTGCACTTTCCCCCGGCGCACGGATCACCCTTAATTGCCGTCTTTTCAGGAAGAATTTTGTAATACAGTAAAAGCTCGTTAATTCACACCTCGTTAATTCAAATTTCTGGATAATTCAAACAAGCCATCGCAGTCCCACCAAGCTCCCATACATATCAATGTATAAAGTAGCTCGTTAATTCGCACTCAAATCGGCCGCCCTGCGCATAATTCGAACTTCTCGGGTGCCCCCTCGCGCTGCTGCTGGCAGCCTTCCAGCGCCGCACGTGGCCTAGATAGGCGGTCACCCAGTGGGGGAGAGACATAGAGTGGGAGACATTCCTCCTTTCTCCTCTTGTTATCTGTCCTTTCTTCTCTTGAGAAGAGATGTCTTCCCCGCTTCCTCCTCCTCTTTGTTTGCAACGCCTCGCTGAGTAAAGGAGTAAAGTGTGGACGGCTTCGTTCTCGTGATCTAGCCACGTGCAGACTGCTGCAACCATGCCTCCGACGTCGTCCCGTGGTAAATATGGATTGAAAATGCTGAAGGACAAAGTGGACATTCTGCGTGTAGTCGACACTGGAAGGATCAGCAAGAGTGACATTGCGAAGAAGTACGGGATACCAAAAAGCACGCTGTCGACATACATCCGGAACCGCAGGTCCATTGAAGACTCCTACGAAAGTAAGGATTTCACCCCCGAGAGGAAGAGGCTTCGACATGCGAAGCACCCCGAAATGGAGAATGCCTTGACCGCATGGATTAAGGAGATGCGAATGGTCCAATATGGTCCAATAATTATGGCGAAGGCGGCGGACTTTGCACTCCGGTTGATCATCGAAGACTTTACAGCATCTGATTGATGGTTTCACCGATTTCGGGAAAGACATGAACTTGTGTTCCGGAGAGTGTGTGGTGAATGTGGCAATGTTAGTGCAGAAACATGCATGTTGTGGAAAAACGAACACTTGCAAGACTATCTGAGGAGATACTCGCCGGACAACGTTTTCAACGCAGACGAGACTGCTTTGTTTTTCAAACTTCTGCCGGACAGAACGATCACCTATAAAGGGGACAGCTGCACGGGCGGAAAACGCAGCAAGGAAACGCGTCACGGTGATGGTGGCAGCGAACATGGCCTGGACGGAGAAACTTCCCCTCTTCGTGATCGGGAAGTCTCTGAAGCCGCGGTGCTTTAAGAACATTCGAACGCTGCCGACGGAGTACGCTGCCAATGGAAAGGCGTGGATGACCGCCGATCTCTTCAAGCGATGGCTCACGACGTGGGACAGAAAGCTTGAATTGAGGAACCGAAAGGTTCTCCTCATCATTGACAATTGTTCTGCGCACAAGATGCACGTCGAACTGAAGGCTATCGAATTAGCTTTCCTGCCAGCAAATACCACCACGATTTTGCAGCCAATGGATCAGGGTGTGATCAAGAATATGAAGTCGTTTTATAGACGTCATATGTTGGAGCGCATGATCTTGTGTGGTCTGAGCTACACCGTGACTGTGCAGGAACCGACTGATGACATATGGGACCAGGAGAATGTTCCTACAGACATGCATGAGGCGCTCCAAGGCGTGCGCTTCTCTGATTACATTGACGCGGATACCGCTGCGGTGGTCTGCGGTGTTCGGAGTGACGAAGACATCCTTGCGGAAGTGTCGGGCCGACAAGAACCCGAGGAGGAAACTGAAGAGGATCAAGAGGTCGAGGAAACGACAGTGCGACCGTCCCCATCGCAGGTTTTGGACGCGCTAAGTGTTGCGCGTCAGTCCTTCAGTCATGAAGAAGGCCAAGAAGAGGCTCTTCACCATCTTCGTGCCTTGGAATGCAAGCTGATGGTGCTCAGATTTCGAGGGCACAAACAGCAAGTGATCACTGACCTTTTTCTTCAATAAAAATCGTAAGCTTTACTGACCTTACCAATGCTGTTTTTGACTGTTTCCTTTTATCTTTCGTTATATTTCGTTTTAACTTCGTTTCATTCGAACTTTTTTCGCGTCCCCGCGGGATTCGAATTAACGAGCTTTTACTGTAATGCGCAGTCTCGTCTGCATTGAAGATATCTTCAGGTTTATAACTGTTCAAAATGTTGCGCAGAAGATCGTTTCGCCAGCTCGTACACACTTCCGGGTCAACGTCTGTGCGCTTACCGCAAACTGTCTCGAACGTGAGGTTGTGACGACTTTTGAACCTGGACAGCCAGCCGTCCGAGCAAACGAAGTCAGGAGCAGTCAGCCTTGCTGCGAAGACCCTGGCTTTTTCGAACACAATAGGTCCGCTGAGGGGCAGGTTCGATTTCCCATGTTGCGGATCCATTGCAACACCGCATCCTCCACATCAGGATGCGCCACCATCCACATTCGTTTCCTTTGGCCATCGAAGTTCTCCTTGTCACGGTATTCCATGATCTTGTCCCGCTTCTCGATGAAAGCGGCGAGAGTGCTCTTCGTCGCACCATACTTTTCGGCGATATCCGTTCGACTCAGATGCGCTTTTGAAACATCTTCGAGAACAGCTACCTTGGTATCCATCGACAGAGTCTTATACCTTCCACATGTTGCCATGGCCAAACCACGGTCCTTTGATACTCTCTCTGGTCACGAAACTCCGCTGGAGAACAATAGGTCAGGTTTGCCTAGGGCGAACCGCTGCAGCGCAGAGGCGTGCGCGTCGCTACTTGGGGAGAAAACGCCAGCTGATACGGGTAAATGTCTCTTCTTCTGCCTGCGTTTTGACCAATCTAGATGCTTCTTCAAGAAATCAACGTGCATCCTTAGACTGTAAATAGATTTCGGCTAATCTCTGCATGCCGCAGACGTGTTGTGTTTTGTCGTTCGGGATATGATAATTCTGGTGAAACGGTATCGCATTTCGCGTTGCCGACCGATACCATCGAGCGAGAGAAGTGGAAGCGTTCGATGCCTCGGGAGGACTCGCGTTTCAGCTTTTGAGTCAAAGTGGACGCGTGTGTGTGAAAAGCACTTTGACGCATCTGAAATCGTCAGAGCGGACGAATTTGATCCCCGTGACACGGGAAGCTCTGAATGACACTGCAAGCAAAAGGAAGGTTGCATTGCCTCGCGACAGGCCACAGCTGCGTCCTGGGGCCGTGCAACGAATTTTTGACGGTTGTCCACAGTACTTGAGCACCCCAAAGCCTAAAAGACGTGCAACGGGGAGGCCGCCAGCAGCGAAACCATCCTCGAAAAGAAAATGGACGAGTAGTTGTGGACAAGCTCCGCGCCTCTCATCGACATTGGAACAGGAGAACTCGGCGTTCAAGACCGACAGATAGGCACATCTGGTGAAACAGAAGATGCGTTGCACAGAAGAAGCTTCATCGCCAGAGGCGATACTCTACCCCATTGCTAGGGGGAGATGTGGGGAATAGAATATTGAGCCCCTTCACAATAATAATCGAATCGGGTTGTCACAACCGTTGTCCTCAAAAACAGTGAAAAACACTCCATCTAAAATGGTTTGTCGCATGCGCATGCTAGCAAAACACGGCATTACTGGGCCCCAGACTCGCCCTTCTTCCCGAAAGGTCAAATGCAGGGCAACTTCAGGATATGAATCAGTATATTCTGTATTTAGGAGTATTTATAAAGTATTTAGAATTATAAATAGTACTCGAAAATTGGTATTTAAATATAATTATAAATATATTTTTCAAGTCTGTATTTAACGACGAAATATAAATACATGTGCAAATAAGTCTGGCTGTAAGACGTTTAGTCATTCCATGAGTTACCCTGGAACATTGTTCTTACCGATTACCATAATTGATTATGTAAATTCATTCAGTCATTTATGGCCATCGATGTTCTGTGATATAAAGTCCTTATTGCCAGTACCACCGATTGTGATCACTGTTGTTTCGCGATTCATAAAATGTATAATACAATCATAAAATGTAGTTAATTAAAACCTCCATGGTGTGGGAACCACCCTACAATAGCGACATTGTGGAGTTTTGCTATATCTAAAATTGTAAATCTGCAATGAATGATGATTGGGTGCATTGCTGTAGTGCAGGTGGAGTCTTCATTTTTTCGGACATCAAACGCGACCAAAACACGTACGGATAACGTGCCAATGAGATAACTGCCTAAATGCAGCATTTTTAAGTAACAAAGCCACGTACCGAATCGTTACCGCCTTAAGCGCCGCTGCAAATTTGTGGTCAGTCCCATTTAGACGTCAGCATATGAAAGCCGTTGCTCGCTGAAAGTTTTCCTCTGCCCAGAGCCGATTATTCTGCTCAGAGAGCTATGTATCGCTGCACACCCATGCACGTGCAAAATAAAACAAAATTCAAATACGCTGAACAACCTTATTTGGTTTGTTGGGCCCAAAACCATCCAAAACGGCCAGCTCAGCCCACACGCGAACGTACGGCCACGATGTGCCAGACGCGATCGTCACCCGGTCACCCCCTGCTGTTTATGCGCGCGCCGCCGCGCGGCAGCTCCGATCCCTAGGCTAACTTTCCGGCGGAGTTTCGTGACCAGAGAGAGTATCAAAGGACCTTGGACAAACGTAGAAGGCGGCTGGACACACCAGTAATGAGAATGTGGCGGTGGCAACGAAGGATGCAGATTCTTTTAGGTGTGGTAGCAAACGGTGAAAGAAACAGAAGGACAGAGAAGATTCCTCCTCGCACGGCATGACGGCTCGCCACTGGCTGCGCAGACGCAGTGCCAGACAGTGGGTGATCTAAAAGCGTGCATTGCCCACCACCTAGTGTCGCTATCTGACGTTGCATCTTCCGGGCAAACTTTTCTCTTGCATGAGCGATGCAAAACTGAGGGCACGAATGTGCCGTGAGTTTGGGCATCGGTGGAATTACGGAATGTGCTTTGATTTGGCGTTCAAAGAAGCAAATTAATTTTTTTCAATAGGAATACATGGGCATTTTGCGGGACCTTTGGACTCGATCGAATTAAGCGAAATAACAAATTATTGGGAGTCGTATTAATGGAAGCCTACTGTATTGCACATGTTCCTTTTGGACATTAACTTTTTGCGACTTGTAGTGATTGTTCAGGTGTTCAGGTGTGTCCATTGTTCAGGTGTTTAGCAGCTCTTGACCAGCTATATCAGCTGGGCCTTTGGATGTTCATCATCCATCAGAGTTCTTTGTGGCGTGTGCATGCACCTCATCCTGCTGAAGCTTCCTTCCTCATCACAGCTTCCATTTGGGATGCAAAGTAACGACAGAGCTGCAGATGCAAGGATTGAGTACCTAGATGATGCAGACTTCCAATACAGTTAAACCTCTATGTAACAAAGTCGGTAAACACATCGCAAAACTTCGCTATATGGAGAACTTCGTTATAGAGAACGTTAGCGAAATTTCGGTGGTTGTTACTACAGTTAGGTAGCCTGAAGTTCCCCGGAATATAACGCACGAAAAACAAGACTATGGAAGAGAAAGAAGCAATTTATTTGGCACAGAAATAGTCAGTTACTCGCTTTTGCGCAGTCTTGAAGAACGTCGGTGTCACAGACCGTTCATAGTTTGCCAGCGCTGCCAGAGTGCCCTCCTGGTCCTTGTTCGATGCCGCGTATCGTCGAAGCACGTCAATAAAGTCGAGCACCTCCCTAACAGATGGCACACATATGTCCTCTTTAGTGTCGCTCTCACTGTCCTCGTGTGTATCCTTACGCAGACCGGCGACGATGTCGGCCTCAGTAAGCTCCTCTCTGCATACTGCCGTTGAGTCGGCGTCCAAAAAGTCCTCCAGTGCAACATCATCCGGCACCCCACCTTGTTCTCGAAGTTCTTCCCATCGCTGGAGCACAGCGAGCGCGTCCGAAGTGTCTTCCAGAACGCTGGGCTCAGCTTCCTCCACGTCAGCACATGGGGTGTCTTCTGCCTCATCAGTCCTCTCAAACCCCGCCTTCCTGAAGCAGTTTGTGATGACCTCGCGTTTGGTTGCTGACCAGCTCGCTGCAAGCATCTCCACGGCTTGGATGGCGTCTACTTTCGATTCTCTGCCGAATCGAATGTCCAACAGCAGTCTGTCCACTACACGTGCGCGGCAGGCACACTTAACACTCCTTATAATTAGGGTTCGTGGTTTCCGGCATTTTCCGAAAAATGCCGGAAAACACCCCCCGAATGATTTTTTCAGATTCGGAATATTCCGAAAAAATCCGAATTTCTCGTATCTTGACAGCTGCCATTCCTGGAACCGCAAAGGGAAATCCCCTTGGAATCTCCCATTGTCCATTGTCTCCCATTTCTCGAACGTGGCATTATCTTCGGGCTGTGCCCTTGTTTCGTTGTGCTTAAGCGGTTATAGGAGGATGACCTCAGCTCTGTTGTGCGGTCGGTGACTGCCTTTTGGTAGCACACGTACTTAGTGACACACCTATCTTTAGTGAATTTACTATTCAGAACCTTTGTGGTCTGTTGTTGTCCGGTTAAAAAGAGATCACGAGTGTACGGAGCTACCAAACGGTTTCAAAAGCCGATCGCTGATCCCCTGCCCTAGCCTTCTAGTTCATTTTTGTGTTCTCTGTATTCCTCTATCTACTCCCTTCTTGTTAAGACTTGGAGTGACCCTTGTTTCCGTTCGTGAGGCACTTCAAGGCACTTCGAGGCACTTCACAGTATGAGGACTTATTCTTATTAGTTCTACGAGATGAATCTCGTATGGATGATGTAAAGCGCGAGTTTTTCGAATATGCTGTATGCCCTGCCCCTCAGGTGGATATATCTCCTATTCAGCTTTGGACGGCCCGTTCCAGCACATGGCCTTTGCTATCGCAGTGCGCCTTAAGCATACTGGCTATTCCTGTTTCTAGCACTAATGTTGAGCGCGCGTTCTCTAAACTGCGTGTTATTAATCGCAAGGAGCGAGCCGCTATGACAGATGCGAGCATGATGATGTACGCTTGCATCTATTACAACAAGAGGTAGTCTCCTTGTTTGCTGGTTTGGCACAGGCAATAAAAGACATTGTTAATGAAACCATGAATCGATTCACTTCTTTTCGGTACGTTGTTACTTCGCGCGCAAAATAGGCTTTCCTTCATGCGAAATAAATAGATGCCCGTATTCGGGCATTTATTTTTTGGGCGGAATATAGATGCCGAAAAAATCCGATTTATAGTCCCCCATATAAATGCCGATAAACACCCCCCGAATTGGGTTGAAAATAAATGCCGAAAACCACAAACCCTACTTATAATGCCTTGATCCAGTGGTTGGATCAGCGATGTGCAGTTCGGTGGAAAAAATCGCAGCTCGACGTTCGTAAGGTGGAGGTCGACATGGTGCGCTGAGCAGTTGTCGAGCAGAAGGCACACATGCCGGCCCTGCTTTTCCATTTCACGGTCAAGTCCAGGAGCCACTCACTGAAAATTGCTCGCGACATCCACGCCTTTTGGTTGGCGGCGTGCATCACCGGGACCCTCCTTCCTCGAAAGCAGTAAGGGTTCTGGCTCCGTCCGATTACGAGGGGAAGCCGCTTGTCGCTGCTGTCCACGTTCAAACAGAAAAGGACGGAAAACCGTTGCTTACTTTGAGTCCCACCTTCACAATGGCGTCCCGTCAGGGTCAGAGTGCGTCCAGGCATCATTTGGTAAAACAAGGCGGTCTCATCCGCGTTGTAGATGTCCTTAGGCTGGTATTTCTCCAGGATTCCTCTCAGTTCTTCTTCATGCCACGTGGCAGCCCCAACAACGTCGGCAGAAAGAGATTCGCCACACAGAACTCTGCAGACAATCACGTGTCTTTTCTTGAATTTCTCCAGCCAGCCGCTGCTGGCCTTGAAGTCGTCGCAGCCAAGCATGTTTACGAAGTTGACAGCCTGACGTTGCACGATAGCACCGGTGAGTGGAACACGCGAGGCAAGCATCTCCATGAACCAGGTGAACATACATTGCTTTGTCGACGTCGTCATAATGCGCAACTTTCAGCCTCTTCCTCGTGGTGCTGGTCCCCGCTGCGACGGCTGCAAGGATGTTCTCTTTGGCCTTCAGGATCGTTGACAAATAATTCGCCGGGATTCCGAACCTCGCAGCTACGTCCTTTTTCTTTTCACCCTTGGCGACTGCGTTGATGATCTGCATCTTGGTGATGATCTCTACGGACAACGATTTCCGCTTGAGCACGTTTGCCATGGCATCCACTTTACCCGCTCACACGCGGAACAAAAATTGACAACTGACCGGTGGGTGTAAACTGTAGGAAGAGAGGAGGGGACCTCCTTCCTTCTCATTCGTCGAACGCTGGTTGCGCACGCCGGTTGCGCCAGTCACCGAACCCCCGGCGCCCTCCTCTTACCACCTCTCCTTTGTACAGGCTTCTCCAACACAAGGAGCGACCTGGATATGATGCGTCCGGCACCCCGGATGGCCCTGAATTCCAGAAAGTTCGGAACGTCACACTATTTCCGAGAATCGGAGCGGTGTTCAGCGCGCGCGGAACTTCGTAACACAGAGAACACGGGCAAACAGACTTCTCTGTACGGAAAACCCAAATACATGGGCTTCAATGGGACAAATGTACAGGCATTTGAAAAAGTTCGCTAAATAGAGAAATTCGCAGCACGGAGAGTTCGCTATAGGGAGGTTTAAGTCATTATTAAGGCACTACAAAGTCATTATTTGTGGGAGGGTCTTCCAGCATGTATTTTCCAAACTCAGACTTGAGCTGATCACCGCAATCTGTGACCAGTCAAAACAGTTCTTTGTAGGAATTAAAGTCTCTCGTCATAGATGCTGTGAAGGTCTTGTCTAGCACGGCAGCCTCTCGCCACATTTCCAACTGGGATGGCATTTCTGCAGTGCCTGAGAGGTTCCTGCTGGTGGTTTCTTTCCACTTGTTCAGGATGTGATTGCAAAATGTATGGCAAGTTGCCTTGACAGTGATTTCCACATCCTTCGGCAACATTCCCAGCACGCCTTGTCACTGGTGCCAATGTTGGCTTTAATGCCAGCGAGGACTTCCTGAAGTGTTACACTTGCAAGGTGGTTGTACAGTACTGTGGGAGTAAAACCTCTCCACTCTCTAGCTCTCGTTGAATTTTTGTTACAGGTTCGAGCACTTCAAGAACTAGAACACCTGCTCCATATAGCTCCTGCTTTTTGCCAGTCAACAGGCTTCTCAGTTTCTCCACCTTTGCGTTGCCACCCCTGTGTGCTTCCACAAGCTCTGTGAGGCAGTTCCACATCTCAACTGTCACCTTCAGTGATCTGTAAGAGCTGTACCACCGCTGTAGTACAATTGCTGGTGGTTTTTTCATATCAGGGAGTGGGATGCCATTGGAGCTACGCAACACCTGGTACTCCTGGTAGAGTCAGTTGCTGTGCTTGAATAGGGTGCTGAACTTCAAGACAACCTGCTGAAGGTCCGTGACGCATTCTGAAGCGATCGCATTTCCGACGGCAACGTGTATCAAGTGAGGCACATCTTTTATGTGCAGAATCTTTACCGCTTCCCCGTTGTTCACATCTTTCACCATCTTTTGCATGTGCTGCGCAAAATCACTTGAAATAGCTATCACGTCTGTCCACGACTTGCCTAGGGATGTCAACACTTCGCGAAGCACATTTGCGACGGTATATGCATTACATAGCTTCAGTTGCTGTACGTCTACGAGGTAGACGACCTTTTGCTGTTTCTGGTGGCTGTAGAAACAGATTAGCGTATTCACCGTCGGGTGTCCCATTATATCGGGTGACTCGTCGATGATAAAACTAAATTTGCAGTCCTTGACGTCATCTCGAATGTCTTCCAGGTGCTTAATCAACACCTCCGGCAGTTATTTACGATGGAGCTGGTGGCTTGCGGGCATAGTTCTTCCAGCAGGGCAGTATTTCCGGACAAATTCGCCGAGTGGTCTGTCAGCGTGTTCAAGGCTGATTCCGCTTTTCGCTATCGCGAGCATGAACTCGTGGATGGCTCCTTCTGAACTTTCCTCCCTGTCCAGCTGGCGGTAGCAGACATCAAACAGTGTCTGCTCTCCATCAACTTTCCTTTTGAGCGTGTCATGTCTTGCGGATTCGAGGTGTTCCCTATCCTATCGTAAGGCTTCTTTGACGGATCTGATGGAAGCACTAGGTGGCAGAAACGGCACCTGAGCACATCTTCGCTGTCACCTTTCTTGACGATCTCGAAGTCCTCATACTGCGCTGTCCAGCCTTCAGGACTCTTCCTTTTCTGGCCCATGACAAGGTCGATACAGCCAAAGCCAAGACCACAAAGAATAAAATGGTGCAGAGAAACGAAACTGAGCCCTACCGAACGTGCGTATCTCCTCCGTGCAATAAAACAAAATTATAAACAAAACAGAGCCCACGATGCACATGCGGAACGAATAATTTTTTGGTGCCGAGTCGGCGCTAGCTTCTGCCAATGTTTCCAAGGACAGCTGCACGATGGCAGGTCCTGACTGGTAGTTTTCGGGTTAAAGCCAATTGCCTAGTGGGTCATGGGGGGGGGGGGGGGTAAATTCGGGCGATATCGGGTTTTACCCGAAAAAGTCCGACTCTTGGTGAATAAGTGGTAACTCATACTGCCTATCTGCACCACATCAATGGTGAGGAAAAATGTCCTTGTTGCAGTTTAACCAGAAAAATAACCTGAATAAAAGTATTGCAGCCAATTTCACCATGTTTTCTTGTTCACAAAATAGCACCCGATTTTCAAGAGAAATAAAACCCTAAAACATTCGGATGTATGTATGCTGTATGTGTGCACTGCACTAAACAGGGTTGCCTTAAGTCATTATGTTGTATTTATATGATTCAATATTTGAAGTCAAATATTTGCAATATTTGTAGTCGATTCATGTTTGACATTTTTGACTTTCGCGCAGCCCTAATTTGTACATACTTTGTCTCATACCATATTCTCTTTCGTCCTTAATAGGATGAATGCTCACCAACAGACGTGCCTTCTGCATCTAAAGTTGCTCCTGAAATGGACTCTGGTAATGGGGACCAGAAGACGTCGTGGGAGTGCGATGCTGACTGGGACAAATGGGGATCTGGAAGTGGTAAGAAAGTCTATGCATTATGTGTTTGTGTTCAGCTGTGCCTGGACTCCCTTAGCTAACTGTTTCCCGGTTTCTGTGAAAGCATGTGCCCCTAGAGCTCTCCACATCATTATTTTCCTTTTGCCTCCAGTCTTAGCCAACATTAGGGTCTCCTTCAATCAGTCATTTCACGTCTTCTCATTTTGTAGCCTTTTGGCCAGATAATGAGCCATTAATTCCTCATTAATGTTCTTTGTCTGGAAACCACCTTTTATGTGTTGAGTGTTTTTCCTGATGGGAGCTTCAGGTGCCTCTTGTGCTGTTGCCCGTATCTTGCTTGCGGCTGGTCTGGATGGTCCAGTGTTCTCATGAGTTGCTGTCCTTCTGGAGTAGACACTGTGTGAGTGATGGTGCCAATAATGGGCAGACAACGACAGCTGGAGACCATGTCTTGGTTTTTGTGTTGCACATAGTAATGGTCAGACCATTTTTAGGCCAGGCAGTTTCCTGACACCCAGTCATCGTGTGCATTTTGTTGCTTTCAAATGTCCTGGACCCTTTCAGTTACTGTTTTTGGAGTGATGATAGCAGGCTGGTAGTACTCTCTGAATGCCTCTTGTCTGCTTGAGAGATCACAGGCTTAGTACTGGAGTTTTAAGGGCAGCATCTCTGGGGGAGGTATTCCTCCATTCCAGAAGTGCATAATAGAATTTTCTTTTGTGGAGCGTTTTCCTAGAAGTTGTTTCACTTGCTGTGCTGGTATGGAATATTGGGCACCCCACGATGTTACTCTTCTTAATTAAGCTGTGCTAACAGCAAAATTTCCATTGCAAATTGAATCAGAATAATTGCCCTGTCTACCATCATTCTCTTCACTGTATAGAGAAGGTACGATTGGCACTCGATAGTGATGTGGCAACTTGTACAAAGTCCGACCAGCATGGCAGCATGCTAAAGCCCATACACGCTTGCTAGATGATCGAGACTTACAAGGAACTGGAATCGCGGGACGCCGACAACCGCGCAAGATTCGTGAAGGCTGTACTATTGTCTCCCTCTGCTGCGGAGAAGAACTCAACACTTTGTGAGGCAATACAGTGTAATAGCGTAAGAAACCCCGTGTACATAAGTTGCCTCAGCGTCCTGTGCCAAATTTCTGAAATATTTCGTTCGCGTACTTTTGTGTCATTGGGTCGAATATTTCCTGAACTTCAAATTCGCGAAGAAAAGAGCGCTCGCGAATTTCGCGAAAATTACTACTTATACAGTAATCAGAAAAGACCCAATTCGAATAATTTCGAATACCTCATGGTGAAATATTTTGTGGTGGTGTTCTCATTCGATGATGTTCTTCTCCAATCTTGTGAGCCTTTTCATGCAGCATAACATATCGTGAGAGAAGGGTACCTCTGTGTTGTGTATGGTAGGCTGCATTAGTGGGATAAACTGCATTGAGAATTAGTCAACATGGTCCATGCAGCCTGCTTTGTGTGCATCTCCTCATTTCTATGTTTGCATTGTGAACTTCCTGTACTTCTTTCAAAACTGCACATATTTCCATCTGATACTGAACATAACTCTGAAAGTTGGGAGTACATTTACTGGGACATGCAGTGCCCAGAGTACAGTGTTGACCATGAGGTCACAGAGGTTGTAGACTTTTGTGAAAGAATACCGTAAGCAGTGTAAAGCGGGCTTTACCTAACGCTTGAGTGTAATCATGTAAAGCGGACTTGCAGAATGGAGCCCAAAAAACAACAGCGATAACATGAAGTGGGTTTCACCTAACTCTTAGATGCAATGAGGCGAAGCCCACTTGCAGAATGGCGATAGCGATACCTCGCTTGAGTATCATTCGAAAAATTCTCAAATATTTTGAATACTGAAAATAGGTTGCGAATAGTGATGTCACGCACTTTTTGCGAAGCCGCGGTTCGACTGCGAACCTGGTGGTTCGCAAGGTTCGACGAACCTTCGAATTTCTTGTCAGTTTCACAAAGGTTCGCAAAAGTTCGCAGCTGAATTTAGCTGATTTTTTAGCTGCTTTTTAACTTTGAGCGAAACGGACGAAAAGTAAAATATCAAGCAATAATGAACGGTCATGTGCGCCCTCCTGTGCGAGGTACATATTTCTGCCCACATGAGCAAGGCTGCGATCGACTGGTGGTATAGTTGCATTTATTTATGCTATGAACTTCAACACAGAAAGTAGAAAACTGTTTCCTTTGCCAATAAAATAGATATTTCTCATATTGCTGTTATTCAAGAAGACTCAGAAGAGGGTGGTATAATTGCCAGCTGGCTATAAAACTTCGTGGTGCCTTGGATGAGAGGTAAGCGACGAAAGTCCGCCCCAGACTGGAGCCCACTAGTGTTCTGGCTTCGTGGTAAACGTAGTTTGTATATTTAAGATTTAACTGCTAACAGTTTTGCGTCGTTGTCCTTGCGTGCTTTGTTTTTCTTACCGACTGTCTGTTTACTCTGCGACGATGTATGTAGGAATGCTAGGTGGTGCCGTGGTAGGCGCAGGTATAAGTTTCTGTTGCTAGAAAAGTACAAATCGAAGGAAAGCTACCGTATTCCCCCGCATGAACCGGCATGCCGGGAAAGAGCGGGGGAGGCCAGCATGCCGCTAAACCCCGTATTATGCTGCATGCCGGAAAATCCGGGACATCTTTTTTCGTGGCAAAGAGCATGTAAAAACCCAGACTACCTTCCATTTTGGGATCAAACCGGACAAAATAGCGTTCGAATAATATAATAACGTCAAGCAAGGGCACACGCACAAAAGGGATTAGCCAGAGTGGAAGCTGCCTGTGACTAATACAGGCACACACTCCTTTCCCATGAGGTCATCAGGGTGACCTAAAAGAATGGGGAGATCAGTTTATCCCTGAACGGCGCTGGGAAGCACTGTAGCAGTTCGGTAGTGTCCTCGTCAAATTTGACGGAGATGGACGCAGCAGACACCTCTGGCGTTGGTCAACGGGACATGGAAGAGCCAGGAAACAACGGGGCGGCACGAGAACGGCACCGTGGCCGTTCCCGCAGCCGCAGTTATTCCATTGCCTTTAAGTTGGACGTCCTCAAGACACTAGAAGAGCTCAACGGGAATATCAGTGCTACGGCAAGGGCCCATGGAATTCCTCGTCAGTGCATCCAGGACTGGATGAAAAGCAAGGACCAACTTCGCTCATGCGCCTCACTTAGTGACATCTGCATTCGAAAGCGAAGAAACGTTCCTTCAAGTGAGGAAAGGAAGAAGAAACGGGCCAAGTTTCCTGATATGGAGCAGGAACTTTCAGCATGGATAACACTCCAACGTAAGAACGGCTTTCCGGTTTCTACTTGCACAATAAAGGCCCGCGCCCAAGAAATACTCGAGAACGGCGATGGTCAGTCCCAGGACTTCCAAGCATCAAACGGGTGGCTGGACCGCTTCTTGACCCGATACGACGTTGTGTGCAGGACGGTCACAAGCGTAGGCCAGAAAGTTCCGGAAAACGCAAGTCTGTTGTGCCGCAGCTTTTTTGACTTCAACAACAGTGTTGTTGGTGGTTTACCACCATCGTGCATAGGGAACATGGACGAGACTCCTCTTTGGTTCGATCTGCCACAGAACAGGACATTCGATTTCAAGGGAGTCAAGCAAGTGAGATGTAAAACTACCGGAAAAGAGAAGCTGAGATACACCGTTGTCCTGAGTGCGATGGCAGACGGAACGAAGCTAAAGCCTATGATAATTTTTAAAGGGCTCAAGAATGTCCCAAAATGTGAGTTCCCAAAGGAAGTTGTGGTGACTGTTGCTATGAAGGGCAGCATGACAGCAGAACTTATGAACACTTACAAACAGAAAGTTTGGGGTGCACGTCCGGGAGCCTTTTTTAAGCACAAGACTGTTCTCGTGATGGATAGTGCGCCAGCACATCTGAAGAATACCACAAAGACAAGCTTCAAACAGCACTACAATACGTCACTGTCAGTCATTCCAGGAGGCCTGACACCTCTTCTCCAGCCGGCGGACGTCGTGTGGAACAAGCCGTTCAAGGCGGCCATGAGAAAGCGTTGGGAAGATTGGCTGCGCAATGGGGCTGCGGAGTTCACGAAAACTGGGAAGCGACGAAGCGCTTCCTACCTGACCGTCGCGCAATGGGTAACGGAAGCATGGGATACGGTATCCCACGATCTCATCAAGCAATCTTTTGTGCAATGTGGATTCGTTGGAAGCCAAGACCAGGACGTGCTTCACAGCTCCTTGCGGGAATTGATGTGTACAGGTATGCCATCTCTTCAAACAGACGACCCATCCGGTCTCACGGACACAGACAGCGGCACGGAAGGCGATGACGACTGAGTGCCACGTTCTTGAACACAGTCAAAGATGAAATAAATATTAGTCGTTACCAGTACGAACGACTCCATTTTTCTTTTTCTTTTCTTTTTTTTTTGTTCCCCGAATTTTGCGGCATGCCGAAAAATACCAAATTTGGGAGCGGCAGAATCTGGACTTCCCCGTATTACCCGGCATGCCGGTTAATGCGGGGGAATACGGTAACTGATTCATCATACATATCGTACAGGAGGACATATTGTCTGATGTGATTAAGCCTAATTAAGCCTTGAGTGGCGTACATTGGACTGTTTACGTTTCCAGGCAGGTCACGCCACCGCATGTGCAGTGAAGTCGAACTTTTGCAAACTTTCGCGAATTTTTCTGAGAAAAGTTCGAAAGTTTCGAAGTTTTGCGAACTCGAACTTTGCCAGGTTCGTGACATCACTAGTTGCGAATAGCATCAGGTACTCGATTCGTATTCAAAATTATGAATATTCGCACAGCTCTACTTCTTAAAACTATATGATACGCAGGTTGAGAAAATATTTTTCTTACAGAATGCAATATAGTTTCTATCATAAAATGATCTTCATCGGGCTCTTGGTCATGGGTCCAGCACAGACTACGTATTCATTAATCTATCTAAGGCATTTGTCAGGGTCACTCACACCCTTCAGAAGTTAAAGGAGAAAGGAACTGATATCTAGCATGGCTTGAAATCATGTTGCAATCATAACTCATTCGATCACGAGATACCATGTGCAATATGTTCGCTGTGCAGTGTACTGCTATAGCACAATCAAATTTACACACACACCTGGAGAAAGCAGCTGTTGGCCCAGCCTGATCAGCTCACGTGACGTAAGTAGAGCCTCAAGTTTTCGGGAAATATTTTTCTAAATTCAGGGGTAAAAATTGGGAAAACAAACATGTGCTCTAAATTCGTGCAAATTCGGGTGAAAGAAACTTCCAGTGTGCGAAACTCAGGGAGGAGTCGGGCTCAGTTACTCAAACTAGCTGTACTGGTTTGGTACAAATGGTGATGTAACTGCATTTGCTGCGAAACATGTTAGCGTGCATTCCTACAGACGTCTCGGTGAGGGCAATTTGCCCAGTAAAAATCGGGTTTCATCCTAAAGAATTCACCTTCAATTCGGGGTGCAAATTTGGGGAGAATCGGGTTAAACCCTAAAACTTCAGGCGCTAGATGTAAGGCACTGAAAATTATAATAGTAATAGTACAATCAAACTCCTTTATAATGAAACTCAGGAGATCATGAAAAAAAAACTTGTTGTAAATGTAAATTCATTAAAGAGGATGTCTGTCATAAGGCAACAGTTAAACATCGCAGTCTATGTAAAAAGTAACTCCACCAGTTCACAGCCCTGGTAGTAGTGCTACAAGACTGCTTGGTTTCTCTAAACCATGAAATTTTGAAGTGACTGCAACTTATGATTACTATCTGGCCCTCATATAGTTCACTGACCGCTCATTTGCCAAAAACAGAAAGAAAGACACATATTTACAACTAATTCACATGTCATGGGCAGCACCGGCGGTCACGCCGCGTATGTTAACCATTGTGCTTACTGACTCTGGCAAATGGTGGTGCCAGCAGCGTGCCACATAGTTTCGGTTTCGATATGCACCAGCATTGTAACGAGAACGTAAAAAGGCTTAACGGGGGCAAGTATGAACACATTTATTTCGGTGTGAAAAAGTCTGTGAGCTTTTCTTGGGCCAATGATTTTATCGCATTTGCGAACAGAACATTGTGCCATTGTCCAGGTTCTTGAACTGTGTGTCTGGCACGTCGGTGCAGGAAGAAAGAAAACGATGAATTGTATCAATCATCTGCACGACTTCCACTGCAGTCACTTTTGGCACATGAAGTCCTTCTTCCTCTTCGTCACTTTTTTCGTCATTCCTTTCGCTCCTGTTCTTTTGTTTTTACATTTGCACTTTTGCACAAATGTCCACATCCATGAGTTCCGGTTGTACGGCAACTCCGTCATCCACACACACATAGTTTGCAGGGATGACCGCTCCTGGAATATCAAAGCAGTCTGCATACTCTCCTCCCACACCTTCGGTAGAGATTCAGTCCCTTCGCAGTTGTCTTGCACAAGCTCTGCCTGAATGAACCCGGCCTTTCGCCAACAGTTCGGAATCATCTCGTGCTGCACATTCCACAGCACTTACATTGACATCTCAATGGCATGACAAATGTCAATTTTCATTGGCCTTGGAGCTTTCACTTGTACGTTAATGAGAATTTGCTCGAGCAAGTGCCTCCTGTAGTGACACTTGACCGTACGAATTATTCCTTGATCAAGGGGCTGAAGTAGTGTTGTGCCGTTGGGTGGGAGAAGCACCACTTGCACGTGGCTTATCTTTGGAGACTTCGAGTGGGCCGAGCAATTCGAGATATACGAAATGAAGCGCCCTCTCTTGCCCGTCAGCGAAAATGCACTCGCGCCATTTTCGTCAGGGCAGTGCTTGGAAAACATGGTACTGCTATTCAGTGTATGCGGTTTGCGTTGCCCATGAGTAAGTTTGATTGAATAGTGGCAGTTGAATGTTTTGTCCTTCTATGTGCAAGTGCCTCATCTACCACTATGTTAGAAAAAGTTTGTTGTGTAGCAAGGCAACAGCCGGCAGCCTTGTATGAACGACACTGCAAGCTTTCTGTTCTGCTTAGTAAAGAATCTTCTGAATACCACAACTTTTTACCGTGAAGAGGGCTGTGTATATCGAAACTCTGAAGAGAGAGCGCAACAACTTTATTTAATGATGATCAAGGTGCCACCGCATTGCTGCGTCAAGCTGTGCTAGCAGAGAGGAATAAAACAACAAAAAGGTGCATATTCATGAATCGCTGTAACTGAACACTAGGAAGCGCCTGAAATAGTATTCTGTAGTTGAAGCTACTATCGGACCAGCCTAAAGCTTATCGAGTAAAGTTTAACATTCTCGATTATTCAGAATATCTGCCACTTTAGAATCGGACATTTGCCGCTCATTCATGCACCACTGATGCATAACCTGAGAGACAGACCTAATGTGCTATCAGTGTTCCTCATTTGACTCCCTTGTAAAGTCACTGAACTTATGGCGAATTATGTCACAACTGTCAGGTAAATTGCCAGGTGTGATAGATTGGAATATTGCTTTGCATATATACCTAGTGTGCTCTCATGACGTACATCCTACTCCAAATAAACATATGCACAATAATTCGCGGTCTCTACATGTGTTCTCTACTGTGTTCTGGCCTCAGAACATCAATTTCCATTGTGTTCTGCATGTGATATTTGACCACGCATATTCCACATACGTTACACACATGCACGCATCTCAGAAAACTATTTTTCGTGCACAAGGGAAAGTAAAAGAAGAAATTAGTCGACCCACTATATAAGCCAAAACATGAGAATAGGATATCATCTATGAATATTTTTAAAATCTTACTTTTTGTTTGTTTGTGTGTTTGTGTGTGTTTGTGTGTGTGTGTGTGTGATCTACATCTTAGTTGAACTACATAGAACAAAACCAGGCTTATTCCTGGTTAGGAACCATAGCATTTATGTTGATCAAATATTTATTTATTAAATAAAATCAATCAATAAATGGTGGTCATGAAGTCACATGCTCGGCAAACGGGTGAAGTCGTGGCTTAAGGAGAACAAGCAACAATGATTCAACCAGATACCTTCCAACATCTAAATGTGAAACCTAGTACTAAATGGTGTTATTATGTGTCACAACTACCAAGTGCAGCAGCACTACAGTTGTGGCGTAGTTCCAAGGATCTCAAGACATTAAGGAACAGGTGGCAACAGTGTGGCAAATGGTATCTAAATCTCCTGTACCAAAATATTCCCCAAGGAGAAGAAATCAAATTGCCCCCTACTGTGACGCAGTAAAATGCAAAGATTTATATGACTAGGGTCTCATTTAATCTTATCATCGCAACAGCAGCTAAAACTAAAAAGTGAAGTATTGAACAAAACAAAGTAAATACAAATGCCGAACGTCAATGATAAATGCCGTGTGAGATCTTGCTGAAAATGGAATCGACCGCAAAACTGTAGGGCTATTTCTGCTGTTGAGACTAGCGTTCTTAACAGTTTGTCATTCGTACATTACGAAATGCTCGATATTCCACCGAGGAATCGTGGTTTAAAACTTTCCGCCGTGGATTCGTTTTTAGCGGAACCCCCTCTAGTCGCGCTACAGCTCGTCAGAGATCTGCCCCAGCCTAGGCGGTCGGGAGCGGCGCGCTCGACAGATGGCGCTATTTCACATACCTCCTATTGTGTATGACGAGACCAATGCTCCTGTTTCCGTCTCATTCTTCGGTCCGATCAGGCCAACCATTCCGCGAAAATTGCCGCTGTCATCCACGCTTTCATGTTCCAGTAGAAGTCCACTGGAAGGCTGCACACGTTTTTAAAAGCGTGTGGTTTCTGTGACCTCGCTATGATAAGGAGCTTCAGCTTTGTCGTCCCGGTCATATTGCAGCAAAATAAGACAGTGATTCTTTCCGTGGACCTTTTGCCACCTTTGCACTTGTCGCCCTTCACGGTCAGTGTACGCTCCGGTAACAGGTTGTCGAAAAGTGCGGTTTTGTCCGTGTTAAAGATGTCATCTGCATCATATTGTGACAGTAGCTCCACCAGTACTTTCTCTCGCCATCCTTGTACGATGTTCATAGGAGTTGACTTCTCCTCTCCAGTCACATTTTTGCACACAACGTCATACAGAGAACAGAAGGCACGAAGACAGCCTTGCGTAGCCTTGAACTTTTCATAGACATTGTATATAATGGTGAAGTCTCTTGCCTTTGCACACAACATGCCTGACACTGGAATATCTTGAGATCTCACCTCCAGAGCCATTTGTGTGTCATCGAAGTTGGCACCTCGGATCCTTTTGCGTGCTGGCGAACCCTGGTTTCTCTGGTACTCTTTCGCCAGCTTGCTATGATCCTTCAGAAAATGGCAAGTGCCGACGGACTAATTCCGAAGTCTTTCGCGCTTTTTGCACCCACAGTCGACAGCCTGCAGGACAGCAGTCTTCTCCTTCAGCGTGAACTGCTTTCGCTTGGCAGTTGCTGGTTGCACCTGACATTGCGGTACCGCATTACGCCTATAACTGTCAGTTACACGTGGTTCGATGTCTTCTTATACGTACTGGCCATACATGATGTCATGCTTATTTTGGCAGCAGTGGTCAAGAGTGGAATTTTACCAGTTACTCTGTGATGAGGTCATTGTTACGGAGTGCGGTGACTCCGATTCGCTGTTTTCGGTTTGAACACGTGTGTACATAGAGGAGGCCACAAAAAATTTTCTGGGGCGATGTCAGGGGTGAAAAAGCTAACCCCCCTGCAGCGCAAGTGTGCAAGGTCTCCCATTGGCTGAATGGAGATGCCCGCGCTTTAGTTCATGAACTTATACCGCAAGCCGGTGTGTGCTCTGCTCAATGACGCTCGCGAGCCAACTGCCGTGCTCCAAAGGACTGACACCACGTGTGACGTAGGGGAGAGCGGGTTGCTCCTCCGTGCGCTCTTCTCAACCAAGAAAGAACTGATGTTGTGAGGCTGGAACAACATAGAAGGGACAAATACATACAAAGCCTCAATTTGCCTAAGAAATTAACGATGAAAGTCACTGAAAAGGTTAGCCAGCTGTAGGACTCGAACCCACATCTTCTGGATTGCCGGTCCAGGGCTCTACCAATTGAGCTAAGCTAACACGCCTTCTCAGCGACTTCCAGGGTGCGTCATCTGAAGGGACAAACCAGCCACTCTCTCTCACTCATCCTCCTTTCACTCTTACATTTTTGCTCACTCACACACACATTCATACGACGGGATCGACGCAGGCGGCAACTGATGAACATGAAAGAACTGATGTTCTGAGGCTGGAACAACATAGAAGGGACAAATACATACAAAGCCTCAATTTGCCTAAGAAATTAACGATGAAAGATGAAAGTCACTGAAAAGGTTAGCCAGCTGTAGGACTCGAACCCACATCTTCTGGATTGCCGGTCCAGGGCTCTACCAATTGAGCTAAGCTAACACGCCTTCTCAACCAATTTTCTCAGTAACTAAAGGGCGCAACTTCGTTGTACAAGTCCAAACGTGACGGAAAAGACCGGTATGTTCGTTGTAAAGAAATTCATTGTATATGGTCAAGAAGTGCATTGGTCCTATGGGAGTGTGACAGGACCGTGAAAAAAGTTCGTTGTAGCGTTTCGTCGTTAAAAAGGCGTTCATTATAAAGGAGTTTGACTGTAGTAACACTCTATTCACAAAGGCGTGAAAAGCCACAGAATGCAATTTGACATCTCCTATACAGCTGTGCCACAGTGAAAAGAAGAGATTGTACAATACAGGAGCAAATGTAACTCTCATTAAGAAAATAATAAAACGAAGAACACAATACAGTCAAACCTCCATACAGTGAACTCTCCATATTGGGAAGTTGTCGATGCAACGAAATTTTCTGGTGCCCACATTTTACGTTGATTGAGTTACAATGGGATCTCACTAAATGGTAATCTCTTAAATGGAATTACTGCTTTAATGAAACAACATCCGCGAGGTTGTTTGGATTCGTATTTATGCAATGCAAAAATTTTCCCGTTTAACGGAACGAAAATTTGTACACAACTGGGTAAACGTAACAGAAAATGTTGCTGACAGAACATTTAAAAGCATCATCGCTACACGCATCGCAGGTTGAGGTTCTGTTTAAGGAGATTCCACCGTACATGTATAAGAGCGATCCCTATAGTGAAGTTGTTTTCTCTGAGCTCTCCCTGCTACAGTGTTTTTCGTGCGAATGACCCGGGCGCGAAAACATGGAAACGTGCTACCGCAGTCGGCGTGGGCGAGACCCCGCCGTGGGCGGTGTCATGACCCCACAAGCACCAGTCGGACGGAGCTTGAAGGAAAGGAAGCAGCTGAGCACTCTCTTTTGCTCTTTCTTTCCCGCTTCTCCCCCATTCTTTCTTCTTCGAGACGCTATGGCGCCGGGTCGTACTGGCCACGTGCGGAGAAACTAACTGAAACAGACACAATTGGCGGTCTGCAAGGGGTGCAACTGATGATAACAGTGACTTCGCTGAAGAAGTGTGTGCCGTGCCAACGGTTCGCAATGTGCTCGACGTAATTGATGTTCTCCATTGATATGCGGGAGCCAACAAAATCCAGGAACCAGCTTTAGAGGCCCTCTCCGCATATGAAATATCGTGCCCACATTCCCCACTGTCCAGACAAAGCTCACCGACTTTTTGGGGAACGAATAAAAATTCTGTGCAATGTTAGGTGTTTTCTGGTCTTGTACCTGGGCATTGGGCAGATGAGCGGAACGGTAACCCTTGGTTTCTTGCTGACGATTTAGACATAGCGAAGTTCTCCCTAGATCGAAGTTTTGCAATGTGTTTACTGGCTTTGTTATATGGCGGTTTGACTGCAGTACAGGTAGTTAAGTGCGGCAGTCCCAGAATTCACAGACCAGCACCACTGCCACAAGCAGTGCCCCTGGCGATGTAACTCCCCAGTCATCATGATCAAATAAAGTTGCTGCTGTTTGAGAGAGCCAGTACCTGTATTGTGCTTCAATTGCATGATGGCAGTTGAAGAAAAAGGCACCAGCAGCCTGCCTCATCCACTACAACGTTATTGTGCTTCTTTCAAATCCAGTCGTAGACTGTGCGAATCTCTTCTGCACGCCTGGCAGCATTCCTCAGTCTGTGCAAGTTGACAAATAACCTTCTCTGTAGTGCAAATGCCTCTACAACAAAAGATTCAATTGCCAAAAATAATGGTAACATCACTTCTGCTACAAACAATGTCAACATTGAGATCTTGAGTTAAATTGAGGAGTTGGGGCACACGGAATTCGAACATCTGTTTGCCATAATTGGATTGGAGCCAGGGAATAGCCCACCTGCTGTCAAGATGAAACAGACAACAAATGCGTTGAGCTTGAAATAATGCTGAAGTAATGCTGAAGTAATGCAGAAATAATGACAAAAATACTTCGTTATTTGTTTTGACTGCCGTTTGAAAAAAAAAGAAAACGAAACTTCGACATAGTGATTTTGTTAGTAACTAATCGGTTTCGGGTTACATATTTCTTGCGTGAGGCAGTGCGCCATTGCGCTCTTTGGATCAGATCCGGCTGTCAATTTCGTGTTCATCCACCTGGTTGGCACACGGGGGTAAAGGATGATATGAAACAGCCGCAAGACCGCAAGAGACGCTTTGGCACAGGGCTCGCGGTGCATTCGTCATCATTCATGATAAGAGCACACTGTCTCACCTATGGAACAACAGAACCGCAAGTGCTGTTTACCAGTCGCGTTGAGAAGCGATACCAATGCACCACCTGCGGCTGTTCCGAATCTTCCGTTGCCCCCATGCACGAACCAGGCGGATGAATACGAAATTGACAGCCGGATAACTGATCCAAAGAGCGCATTCGTGCGCTGCTCCGTGCAAAAAATATGTAGGCCAAAACCGATTAATTACTCGAAAAAAAACAACAACAAAAAAACAAACAAAAAGAAAACGTCAAGTGTCAATGCTTTTTTAAAATTTTTTCTTGAAATATTTTTGCTGAAGGTCCAGATATGTAAAACAGTGGTTCCGAAAGCATACGAAGTAAAATGTAAAAGTTAGGATGTTTACTTAATTAGTGAGCAAATGGACCGCTCACTACTCAGTTCAATGCCGATATCCCAAGGATCTTTTTTAAAAGGAGAGTTCTTCGATGGTGCCACCTGTTTACTAATTATTCAGCTGGGGGAACTTCGTGAAACACTCGGTATACATATGCACATAACCACATACATAAATTTTTTGGGGCTAATGGATTCACCCAACCAAAATGCAAATGCTTTTACTCTTTACCTATACTTAGCATAATTTCACTGAGGCTCGTTCGCATTTCTTCTTTTTTATTTTTTTTATTTTGAGAAAACATCCACCGGTATGCAGGCCCGCCAATGCCCAGAGGCTTGTGTCACTGAGCAGTAGCAGATGTTACAAAATAACATATGCAACGCATGCAGGGTCACCTAACAAAAAAATTTTTTTCAGTAATTTTGATGGCTTTTGCATTGTTTAAATATTATTTAGACTCCTGCTCAGTCACCAAGACTGGTGTCACTCGCTTTTTTCCAGGAAAAGGGGACACAAAGAGTGATGAGATGAAGCGAAAAAGGGAAGAAAGACGACAGCAGAGGCTGAAGGAGCAGCAAGAGCGTCGAGCAGCACGTCAAGGTGCAGGCCCTCTAAAGCTGGGTGTTCGCAAGGAATTTGTAGAGTAAGATTTTCTCCTACCACTGGTTGTGTAATAAAAAAATAATTGCAAATTTTATTAATAAAGTTTCTATTGATGTTTTAAATGTTTGCTGTATTAAGTTTACTTTTGAAGCTCCTTAATGGGGCATGGTAGGGTCTAAGATATGTGTTAGTCTTAATGGAATATTTAAGAAACAAGTGGATATAAAAACATGAAATTTTGCATGCCTTGTAAGGATGGCCTTGTGGTGGTTACCGTGGATTTTGGCTTGGGCAGCTCGCCCAGAACAGAAGTTAGGAGCGCCTAAAGTTTAAAGGGACTATGAAACGATTTGTTTCTTCGTTTGTTCGAAAGAAGACATTTTTCTGAGTCTAGAACCGCAATTTTACTTTCGTCGCGCGAGCGGATTTCTCGGGAACGAATTTAAACAGAGCGGCGAAGGGAGGACAGCTGGCGCCGCGCCGTGACGAGCTGCCGAGCGGAGACACAGCGGGTAACTTGACGCGACCACGGCCCAGGTCACCGGAGCTCATCCAAAACTGCCGTCAAACTAAGGAAGCCGCCATTAGGCGTCCCCGTGTTGCCAGGCCAGAACTAGCGGAGCCCGCTAGTTTTGGCGGAGGAAATCTGAACAATGGTTTTGGTTCATGTTTGTCGTTTTGTCACTGTGTGTACCAAACAAAGACGTGTGAAACGTGATAAAGAAGCGATTAAATCTAGAGTGGGGTCATATGTTGTGTGTTTTATTGTTCCGATGTATTCTTTTAGACTGGCCTCCACCTCTGTGCTTTCTAACTCGAGCTTTCTTAGATTTCGGTTTCTATTCCGTGGTTGTCAAACCTGTCAAGCCGTAAAACGCGTGAACGTGTCTTTAATTAGTACGTTTATTGGCGATTTCAAAGATATCGTGGTTACCGATGCCTTTAAATGGAGCCGAAATCCGAGAGCTTCGACTCTCTGTTTCGGAAGTCAGCAACATAAACATGGAACGGCCCATTGGCCTCTGGAGATGGAACTCCCCATTCATAATCTTAAAATAAAGTTATTATTGTTGCCCAATAAATGCATAAAAGAGAACTGCAAGCAGTGCAGAGAGGGTGGATCAGGAGCATCTTTCCTAAAGTAAGTAGCCTGCTTTTCCCACTTTCATGTGTGTGAAATTCTTCCACTATGTTTTTGAGTAATTAAGTTTGTCTTTCCCTGGCCGTGCAGCTTTGTACATCAGAGTGCCAATATGTACAAACATAGCTTTATATCCGCAGCATTCACCCAAACCTTTTAATTTCAACATCAGAAATGTTTTACTAACACAGCATCGACAAGAGGGCACATGCCGCAAGGTAGCATGCCGCTTAGCACCCACCTTATCCCAGTTACTTATATTTGTTTGATCCCATCTGCCATGTCTTTGTTCAACCATCTGAGAAAAGGTACCAAAAGAAGTAGTGCAAGTTACTAAGAAAAAAACTGCATTTCAGATACAAGTACACACACATATAGGAGCACCTTGCATTTTCCTCAAGATAATACAAGCACTCAGATATTTTCACTCTGGGAATACGACAAGCAGATGCTGCACCATCCCATTAACAGCTTCACTCGGGAAGGCTCTGGGGAAACATTGTTAATGAAAATTTGTCGCCCTCACAGGCTCCCACGACAACATACGGAGCGATATGATATTCGATATGGGTTCAGCGACTTGAGGAACCGAATGTGAAATCCTACACTGACTGCAAACACGACCTCATGTGCTCCACTCATTTTCAGCAATGCTTCTTTTATGGTGGACACAGTCGAGCTGTACTGAAGCCTGGTGCATGCCCTAGCATTCCGGCTCCAGGTCAACAAAGTATACATGTTCAGGTGATGGAGCTTACACAGTTTCATTCCTTTTAGTGTCAGTGTGCCTCTGTAGTTCTCTGTGAATTTTCTCAATTTTATCCTGCTTGTGCTTGTGTGCAGGTCATGGAAGAGTATACCATCAGCAAAGTGTGTCTCAGATGCAAACCTTTTCAAGCATTTGCCACGAAGCCATGACACAGGAACGGCTCCACTTGGGCCATTCAGTTGAAAGTCTGCTTGCAGCGTACTTTTTGCTTGAGCAAGGGTTTTCAAATCCTTTGAAAAGTGAAGTACTAATTAAAAGTACACGATTGCTGCATAAATGTAATTTTAAAAGCCAGAAAAGCCAAAAAAGTGTGGCCAGGTAGTTTGTGTGAGGCATATTCATCTAGCACGTGTTACATGACTAAAATTCATGTACAGCCACAAAACTATGGCTTAAATCTTTGTGCAATTATACCAAAACCAAGGAAGAATCTCCAGCATAGTGCGTGGGCACTACGACTGTCTACATCAAGCAGCTATGTGCTGCAACATGTTCTACATCGTGTCTGCTCAGTCGATCATCTCTTTTATATGGGGAGTACCGACACTGACACTGCAGCGTGGCGTGGTGAATGCTCCTGTGTAATACAGTCAAAGCTTGTTGCAGAGAAATTCAATGCAATTGTATTTTCATTGAAACAAAATAGAATCATCTCTTGATTGATGGAGTTCACAAATTCCTTTATTTTATTAACAGTGCCCTCTCAGACAAAACCCATTTCCTTATTTATTGCAAAATTATAAGCCTCGCTTTATGAATCTCAATTGTAATATTTTGCAGGAATATTGACCATTCATAAATTGTGTGTTAATTCTATTCGATACAATAAAGTAGACCACTCATGATCACCATCCATTCTTTTAATATAGAGGTGTACCTGTGTCGAACAGCCTTTGTACTTACACCATTATATTTACGGTCTGACTTTCTCAAGCTAAACTCATCTCCTACTGATTATTACCCCGAATCAGTTGAGCCCCAATTTTGGTTGAACATGATCTCTGTCTGAACTCCAATCGTGTATCACATCTGCTAATTAGTGGCAATATGAATGTGTATGGTGTAAAATTATTTTAGTGCAAAAATAAACTATGCAAGGCATGTTTGATATCACAACATTCAGCATTTGTGACCATTAATTGTGACAACTGTATATTTGACTTCCTTTCTGTGGCACAGAGAAAAGAGAAAAATTACGAAGCTTATAACACCCAAATGCATCAGCAGCACCTGATGTCATCCTGATTTACAGATGGGAAACTGAAAGACTGTACCTCCACATTTTTCTTCCCTTTTCTAGGGAGCATACTTTTAAAAAAAGACAGACGCAAGTACAGTTTGCTCAGACGTAGCGCTGTAGAACAGCATCCCATCAACGACTACGTTTTTACATGCTCCTTGGCAGCAGCAGCTACACGTCTGTTGATTAGTACTACCCCGTGAAACAGCTTAATTTTACTGTACTGTTCTCTAATGAAATCGTGACTCGCATTAATAAACAGATTTTCTTTGTTGCAACAAAGTTGTGTGTTGCTCTCTCATTCACCTACACGTTTCCCTCTACTTCGTGCATTCGAATAGCTATTCTGCCTGAATCACGGCAGACTGTGATATCGTACATCGACCTACAGAGCTCTGTGCCGAGTACCGTCAACATGCGCAGTACATTCGATGCAAACAATTTGATGCATCTGTTAATAGTTCAATTGCATGATGCAGCTAGCACGATGATCCATATGCTGCGTACCTCACTTCGCTAAACTTGAAACGAATTCACAAAAACGAACGCAGGTCATCGTTCACGGTAGAAGTGGTAAATGGCACGCAAATGGCCACAGCACCGACAACACTACTCCAACGATGAAACATCAGTTCTTTCATGTACTACTCCAACAAACGCTACGACATAAACAAGGCTTGAAGCCCGGAAGCCACAAATCACCAATTTCACAAAACTGTGCAGCATATTGTAGATCAAGAACTTCGAAAAATACGTTCCCTCAATACACAAACCGACGATTTCGCGTCATCTTCGCCTTCGCAGTGCTTCTTGTTGACATTAGGAGCATTTAGGCTTGGCTTGGACAAGTTGCCAGTTGGATGGCTTGGATTGTGTCTGTAATCCACTTGGATCCAAACAATCATCCAACTTTAGGCACAGTGTGCCCAGACACTTTATACTTTTCGCCAAGTACGGGGAGAGATATTTCTGTGCTAATAACTGTGGGACGTCTGATGGCTGCCGCCGCCGTTTGACGCGCTGAATAGGGAGAAATGCATGGGAAGATGGCGACTTACTCCCACCTGCCACGGCCGGCTCAGCAACACGTCATCGTGACGTGTTGCCGAGCCGAGGAATCCCGCCAGGAGCATGCGCCGTAGGATCCCGCGTATGCGTTCATCGATAGTGGAAATCTCCATGACAGCAGCTTTCGCGCGATCGGCAGATTTCGGTAGTGGCGGCAGCCACAGCGCGAGCTCGCGGCATTACTTGCCATTGTGCAACACCGGTGACGTAACGGGGAACCGAAGAGCGGTCCGTACAGTTACACCATCGGCAGGGAAATATGCGCGGGAGAGGAGGAACGCGGAAAAGACATTTCCAGCGCGCGCTCCTCGCAGAGTGGAGCGATTTCGTCCGGAAAAATTTGTGGCATATTAGTTTCTCTGCGGGAAGAACAGTTTCCATCGAAAAAAAGTATGGGGGTTCGGGAAATTTCATAGTCCCTTTAAGGTGTGTTTCAAGATATAGTGTACCTTTTCTCAACTGCAAAGAAGTTTATGCTGACATTTGTAGGAATACTCTACTACATCACTTTATGTCTGAACTAAACAGAAGTAAGATTTTCGCTGCAGTTGAGTCAGAAAAAAATCATTTGTTTACTGGTAACAACTGCAAATGTGGTCTGCACTGACGTGCAGACCACATGACCACATTTGTTTGCATGATAATATGCAATTCTGTGCTATGTTTTCGTTCAGCATATTTGGGAAGGATTATGCTACAATCCTGCAAAGTTTCATTATTCTGGGATATACAGGGTGGTCCACCAACCATGATAGAAATTCATAGTAAAAAACGTAGGGCCCGGAGAGACATGCGGTCAAGGGATTTTTGTCTTATAATAACTTTTGCTACATTACCTGCCAACTCTCCCGATTCATCCGGGAGACTCCCGGATTCAGACCAGTTTGTACGATTGTACGACCGAGAAGCAAATCTCCCGGAAAATGCAGTTTCCCCCTCTATATCTCAAAAGCCTGCTTTTTCTCTGGGCACACAGACGAAAACGTCAATCCCACAGGGGTGACACAAACCCGCCATTGTTGTAACTACCCTCAAGCGGGTGCTTTTGGCAAAACTGCCATCTTGTCCTGGTCGCACGTCATAGAAAACGTCATTTTGAGATCATGTGACTTTGTTTACATGTGGGTTTGCCGTTTTGCCGTTTCACCGTCTTAACACGAGAGATGGCCGTATTTTGCCAGCGTAAGCTATGCGGTGCTTCTTCCGCAACATGGTAGCTCATTTCACCTTAGTTTATAACTACATCGCAACGGCTCGGTAAGTCTTTCGCGCAATCGTCATCACATCTTTGGAAGTTGTCAACAATACGAGGCTTTATGTGTAAAACTGCGCGTTTTACTGCGAGATTGTCGGATAAAAATAATTACCGTGATCGAAAAACATCCAAAACGTCGTCCAGAAACAACAACCGCATTGTTTACAAACGGTTTGGCCGCCGATCACGGGCGCCGCCATCTTTAAGGTCACGTGTGCCTTGACGTTTGCTGTGACGTACGACCAGGACCTGTCCAGGATGCATTGCGTTCGCCCAGCACGCTTTCGTCTACGGAGCAATACATTGGATGCCACCCCTGTGGTCAATCCAATACCAGCCCGATTGTCATCGGCAACGCTGCCTCTTTCCTGCTCTTTCCAGAGTTCCGGAGGCTCAGTGTTACGGAGTTCAAGGCACCCTCATGAGGGCGGTTTCCTCACCCTCACCTCACGATATTTGGGGTGAGGTGAGTTGAGGGCCAATTTTTCTGGTGATGTTTGAGGTGAGGTGAGAAAATCTTTTAAAAGTTGTGAGGTGAGGTGAGGAAAATTTTCAATTTTTCTAGGTGAGGTGAGGGAAAATTTCAAAAAATTTTGAGATGAGGTGAGGAAAACTTAAACGCGCACGGGATATCTTTCCTTCTTTTTGCAGCTTCTGTCTCTCAACTGGGGGCTTAATCGCTTCATCGTTGTTACGGTCGTTATGAGCTAACGAAATTCAAAAAAGCGGGCGGGAAATTTAAAAAGATGGGCACGTGACACATTGCGCGTGACGTATACCACGCCCTTCACGTATTGCGCGAAGAGCGCCGTGCACGTGTTTTATCACGTGCCCTTCTCGACGAGTGCCCCGCCCCTCGTTAGCTCCTAACGCGTGCAAGTGATTAAGCCTCTCTCGCCGGTGATACGCGCAACTGTTACGGGTATAACAATCGTTCCACGAAGCGTTTTCTGTGATTGATTAGGCCAAATCTGCCAGCAAAAAAGAAAACGTTACATTGACTAAGCAATTTCAAAGGTACTTCAATCCCTGCGAACGTCACATCGAATACACAAATAGCTTGAAAAATTGAGGTGAGGTGAGGAAAATTTCGAGAAAAAAAATTGAGGTGAGGGCGAGGCTCGTGGGGACAAACGCCCACCTCTGATTGGGACGCGTGATCGCGTCCAGGAAGGGCAGTGTTCTGCACAGTTTACGGCTGGGACATCAGCATTCTGCGTGGAGGGTGGACCGACATTGTCACCCATGTTACGTCGAGGAAGCACAAGCGGCGCCTCAAATGCCAAGACAAACAGTGCTAGCTAGGTCAGTCTTTCCGAAAGCAACACAAGGACTACGATGTTATCCGCACGAGCCCTCGTCCTCCGTGATCTCAACTCCCGACGATGCAAAACTCTTTGCAGCGTCGGGAGTTGGAAACACGGAGAAGGATTGGGCTTTGAACTTAAGAGCTCATGATACGCGCGCTGAACTGACCACAGCAATGTACAACTCTGACTGATGGTTCTACGTATTATGCAAACTACTTTTTAATGACTCGTTAACTAAGTTGTTGAACAACTATTATGTTTAAGCTCTCCTGGGAAGTCCAGATAGGCTTTTGAATTTCAGACACATTACTGAGGTAGTGCTGAACGAGTAGTGTTGAGTGTGAGGGCAGTTCAGCACCGCGAAGAGAACATAGGCATAGTTTTGTGTCTTCCAGGGTTGGTTACCGAAAATATTATTGTTTTCGGTTCTCGGCTTTTCGTTTCCGTTTCTGTTTCCGTTTCTCGACAATTTTCGGTAGCGGTTTCTGTTTCCGTTTCCTTTTAAGAGTTTCCTTTCCGTTTCCGTTTCTGAGGTCATTTCGGTATTGGTTTCTGTTTCTCATCCTGAACTCGTATATCTGGTTTTGGCTTTTTCATGTCAGATATTCTAGTTACATACTGGGTACAAAAGGACAGCCACACCAAACACAAACACTAAAGACTTTAATGCAAAGTTCGTCACGAATCTTATACACCGCAGATGCCTCTCAAGGTTGCGGAAATACATGCCTTTAAGTTTCAAAAGTCTCCGCTCGTGCGCAAAAATAACACGTCATGCAAAGCTTTCGCGTCCATCTTGCTGCACAGTGGGCTCAACACGAAAGAAAGTCCCGAAAATAAACGGAATGAATGAATGAATGATGACTGGAAGAAGATTGCGGATATATATAATTTTCATATTAACGCGAAAACACTGAGGGAAACGTCCTGCGAATTTGGTTTCCGTTAACGTTACCACTTTTTAATTTCGTTTCCGTTTCGGTTTCTGTAGTGGAACCTAGAACAATTTTGTTTCCGTTTCCATTTTCGATTCTTGTTGAATTTCGGTAGTTACCGTTTCTCGTTTGTGTTTCCGTTTCCGGTAGCCAACCCTGGTGTTTTCACGTTCTTTTGAGAAATTGTCACAACTTTGTCACAGCTTGACACCCAGATAGTTTCTTGGAGAGGGCAAAGTTTGTTGCTGCAAAACTTGTGCCTGATGTGCCTGCTGGGGTCAAGTGTGCTCCTGTTACGTGTGCAAATAAAAGTCTCCCAACATCGGCTTTTTCCTACCCCCTCCCGCGCGCTTTTGAAATCTCTCTAATTTAGATGTTCCCAAGTTGGCAGGTGTGCTTTATAAAATTTTTATTTCATTGCAGTTGATGGAAAGTTAATTTCTTGAATTGAGCTCCGAAATTTCCCAAGGAAACGTAACGTTTTCTTTGCGGAAATGGGTTCCCCGTGGTCATTTTACTCAGTATAGCACATAATCCCACTCGTAATGCAATGGCAATTGCCGAAATAAAGTCGCCAAAAACCAGTGGGAATGAGCCCTTGGCTCCGCCTCTTTTTTGACGGCTCGTAGTTTGAGCGCAAAGCTGCGAAGAAAGGAGGTTACATTGACACTAGACTCTATGTTAAACGTTTAAACTATGGCTCGAGATCTAGCACGTTTTTCCGACTTTCGTTTAAAACGTTTTGTACGTATAGTCTGGAAAACGTTTCCTTATGAAACGTTTAAACGTGTCATTAATGTGAAACGTTTAAGCGTTTTGTTAAAATGAAGCGGATGAACGTTATGTCAAGGTGAAGCGTTTAAACGTCTTGTTAATACGAAACGCAACGCCTTTCGAAACGGATAGCTATTTAAGCAACTTCTTATCTTTATTAATGGGAAATATGGACGCACCAGGCATTACGGGGACAGAGACAGAAGTTGTCCCCGTTCCTGGCGCGTCAATGGTTCCCATCAGTAATTACCAACTACGCCAGTTTCTCACTGTCTTATAAGTAGCTTATTACTTCAGTTCATATTTGGCTTTTTAGCCGCCCTGTCAGTGTTCATTTTCGTCGTACATTTCATTATGAGCCGACGTGTTTCACTACAGTTTTAAACATGTCGAGCTCGTAATGTCGGTGATGACGTTTGAATCTTTTGGGTAGTTTATATTAAAAATTCCTTATTTACCTTCTTTACGCGAGTAGTATTTTGGTGAAAAGACCAACGCGGAAGATTGTCATCTTGAGCACTGTTTTATCCTGCAGCATGTCACCTGCTCTTTCCTACTGGTTCCCACTATTGCACTCTAAAACCATAACATTTGCCATTTGCGCGTTAAGAAGCAATCACTGTCCCGAATGATATTCTTGCGTCAGAGTGGGAAAAAAGGGATGAGCACGACTTTTGTGGCATGATGCGCTGACGCGAATTTCCACAAAGAGCCGTACACATCCCGTTATGAACAAATTGGGATAGAGAAAAGGATAACACCCAGAATTGTAATTCTGCCGGACGTTGTCGATGAGATAAAGCTCCGTTTTTGGAGTGTCAGCGATCCAAATGCCATGAGTGCACGCGGAGCGAAGTTTGGTGTACGCTGCGAACGGGGTCGTGGCAACGCTCTATTAACCACCAAGAAACGGAATAAGATGCGCCCTGTGCTGTGACTGTTCTTTATTAAACATAAGACGGTCACAAATGAGCGGGACAAAGTACCATGCCACTTTAACGATACCCTGCCCCATAGGCGCCGACTGCGCGGGGGGGGGCGTGGCCCTTGCCCCCCCCCCCCCCCGGATCATGAACTAGGGGGGGGGGCGCCGCCTTCCCCGGGAAGTCTCGCTAAGAGACTGACACCAACCTTTGGGGCTCGGCACGCCCGGGTCAAAAGAGCGAAGAGGCACCAACGCCAAAAATGCATCTTGCAATTTGTAAAATATGTATCCGCCCACCATACTCATTATCACAGTAGAAGGTGAGGCGAAGAAACACAGAGGATGACACAACACATAGTCCTGAATTTCGCCCAAAGCAATCAGATCAATGAAACGAAGCAGTCGAAAAGGTACCAGCAGCTTCGAGTGAGGTGTAAAGGGTGAACCGCATAGCACGAAAAACTGGCCGAACCGAAATCGGGACCGAACTTTTTTCTGTGCATCACCGCATGCTACCGAAATGCACCCCGAATTTCGGCCGAAGACTTCTGGCCTTGGGGAACATCGCCTTTCAACCATCCAGGTCAATGAGATAATCCCTGTATTCATAGGGGTAGAAGTCGCACACACGGCAATAGTCAACCCCATTGCTACGTCATCGTTGCTATGGTTCTCCTTTCTGCTGGATAGCCATTGGATGCTTCTACTTTTTCGGTTGGCGTCACTTCCCATTTCGGAGGAGAAATCTGGCTTGACCAGATCGGGCCGAATTCGGTTCGGAAAGAATTCGGACGGTTTTCGGGCCATGCGGTTCACGCTTAAAGGGACAGTCGCATCGACCACAGATCGATTCCGAAACCACAGTGAAATGAGATTCCCCGTCCTTCACTGACCATGACTCCGAAAGTCCCGTTCCGATCGACGGAATACTTTTTGCATAATTCGTGTGTAAGCGGCGCTACAGCAGACGACGGAAGCGGGCGTCAAGTGGAACTCCCTGCTGAGAATCTTTAGCAACGTCACATGGAATCTGACCAATAAGAACGCGGCGAGCCAGAGGAGTCCCCGCGGCTTGCAGCTTGCATGAGCAAGGTCAGGGAGACGAAGGCGAAGGCGCATACGGAGATGGCGGACTCGGAACGCGGAAGTGGCGAATCGTGCTGTTCAAATGCCTTTAGTAATAGCTCCCGTGATGAATATACATGTTTGATGACGGCCCATATTCGACGGATTCGCTTATTCTACAAGTCGCTGGTGATGTACGTGCCGCAGCTGCGTTAGCGCAACGGAACGAGCCTCGGGACCACTGCTTTAGGTACGTTCATGATCGGAGTGCTCAATATTTAATCCCGTGACATTCACACTACGACGCAGGGAACAATCCAAGTGTTTGTGCGGCGTCTGTGTTCCTCAGGAACTGGATGAGTACCTATATGCTGCAGTGCTGGTGAAGTGGTAGAGTTGTGCAATGACGGCACGCACAACACGCACGCATCACACTTTGTTCCCAGCTCCCTGTCATCGGCCAGAACTTCTAGTGGTGTATCTACCGCAGTATTGCAGCGACGATCACAGTCTTCGCCTACTGTGCCCACGATAGATAGGCACGTCGAGCAATCCTTATTTTCGTAGTTGTCGTCGTTGTTTGCACACACGACGAATGCCCCATGAAAGTTACGAAGGCTCTAACCAACTGTGCAACTCAAGAGCCGGGTTAGAATTAGAATGATTGTCAGGAAATTACTATGCTACGTGTTTAGGAAAGTGTCCTTTCTTTTTACAGCTACGTCAGGTTCACTGCTTATTGTGTGTTTACAAGCTGAGTTTGGAGATTCCTTGGACCGAAAAACAGACGACAGATACCTGGGTGTGTCGTCCGCATGATTCGCCAACGTTTTTCCATCCTGGTCCTATCAGGACTATCATCTTTAGTGTGCCTCATTTCCTGTTCACACCTACACCATAATAGACTTGCGTAGTTTCCAATTGAGAAGTGTGAAACAGAATCTGTGTTACCACAGTAATCCCGAGAAGTGCAAAGGAATAGGCAGGAGCAATAAACTACCTGGCCATAAGTGACAGTTATACTTTTAATGATAGTGTAATGCTTCTTATCGTTGGCAGTATTATAGCATGTGAGGGATATAACACGTCAAATAATTTCAGGTAACGTTTCATAACTCACTAATGGTACAGTTACACCTCATTATCATAGTAAGTGATACATCTGTCTGGGAATGTCCAAAATTTGTCATTCCCACGGAAGATTGTTCTGCCTTGATACAGCAAAACAAATTTTGATACCTGCCATTGATCCAATTTTTTAGCACCACTGTCTTGAAAACAGCTTTCAAGACTGTAACTTCAGAGATCCTTGGCAGAGCATTACCTCTTGTCTATGTATTATAATAATTATTATAATGACAGGCAATAAGTTACGCAAATGTGAATAAATCTTTGTGTTGACTGAGTGTTGTCCATTCAAGAGCCATTGCACAAGTCCACATCCAACTCTTCACGCACAGGTATTTATTATTTGCTATGCACAGACAGTTATCAGCGTGCTCCACACTGGCAATGTCCCTTGGGATCTGAAGCGGGGACTCACAAAAATAAAAAAATAAAACAGTTTTGTAAGTACTTCAATTGCAATGAAAACGGGACGATTGGACAGTAAATTGGACGGTTTCATTATAACAGTGGTACACAGGAAAAAAACTCGGGGTGTTGGGGGGGATCTGGATCGATCTCTGGGCATAACCAAGTGTAAAATTTTAGAGGGGTTAGTACATCCTGAAATGGCCCTCATGCCTCAGACCCCACTACTCGATTAATGCACCTCCATTTTACAGTAAGAGGCCTCTTACTATCTACGGCATATCCTATCAAAGCTCACAGGACAGCAAATTTGGCCAATGCTTATGTGACAGTGCCTCGTAGAACATGCAGGTTTTCTGTTGAATTGACACTACATCTCTGGTAGCCCCTTTAATGTCTGGAGGTAGGTGCATCATTTTACATTTAACCAGCAGTAACGTATAGCATTGCAAAAAAGGAAAGAAGGGCTTAATCTCAACGCTGCATCAGCATCATTCATCATCTCACAATAGCGTTGTTGTTGTCAGCCTCTGCACAAAGATTTGGGTGGACCTGAAACAGACCTTTTTTTTTCTTTTCATTTCCTGCTGTCAAGTTATTTTGTCTTGGCATGTAGCTGTGAGATGTCAGTAGAAGCCATGAAGTCATTCTCTTTACTTCTTGAACTTGGATGAAGAAAGCACTGTTCTGGAAGATCCTAATTTGTCAGAGGCGTCGTAAAGGCATTAGTGTAAAAACCAGGTCTCTCAGCCAAATTGCCGTGCACACACGTACATTGTTTGATGCCGTTTCATGGATGGATGGGACTTGATCAGCAGCACCTAGTCCTTCTATAACACAGAACGTCAAAAGTGCACCTCAAGTTGGCTACGACAACCGCAAAAACCGCCGCCCTATAGCACACAAACAGTTCACAAACAGAGAGATAAAAGGTAACTGGGAAGTGGGTTATGGCGCTTATGTTACGGACAGAGGTACTGTTTGTATAGTGCCTGTTTCTAACACCAGCACACAAACAGCGTCAGTTCTTCCTTTTAGTGATCGGGGTTCATAGTTTGCGAATTGTTCTGTGTCCAAAAATTGTAAACACATTATATGTATTTAAGTAATATACGTACCACTTGCGCTTGACCCTGTCGAACTGCCTGCAGCTGTAATACACATGAAAACCAATCATGTCTACCACATTCCACAAAAGTCACAGGTTCAGTAACAGGGAAAGTTTCATGATAACGCGTCCGAGAAAAGTCAATCACGTTCATATGAATGACATCACTTGAACTTGTTTATTGTATTTTATTTATCTAGTTATTAATCATAGGTTAGGGGATACCTTACGTTGTACCGATTTTGTCTTTTGCTGCTAAGTTACTCACGCGCAAGAGTGACAGACCCGATTGGGAAACTACATAGACATTGTGACTTACTGTCGAAGTTGCTGGCTCGCTTTGTTCGTGGAACACTGTCGGAACGGCGTCAAGTTTCAATTCGTTCCTTTTTTGTGTCAATCCAAGTTGCACTTCCATGATGTTCTCATCCAGGTACACATTATCGGTGAAATGCGAGGAGCATACACGGACAGCATGAACACTCCTTGCTTCATCTGGATACCCGCTAGTGATGTAGCTGCTTCCAACTTTCGCTTCGTCTGTGGTCTGGCTGTTGCTGTAGCTGGCGTGCGAAATCAAACATCGAGGTTTTCGAAGGAAGTTTTCCTGGAGTCGGGAACGCTGCGTCGGTTTCGAAACGACATCCCACGCGAAGGATGCAAGCGTAGCGATAGTATCCGAGTCACTACAAAGTGTCACATGTGAATACGGGCGACGTGCCGGAAAAAAACAAAGCAGCCCCAGACTTGGCGGCAGACGACAGCGTCCTTCACAGCGGATTAGCCAGATTCGACCTTGCGTCACGCGATGTTGTTGGCGCTGGCGCTTTCGAAGATCAAAACGAAACCGGATCTTTTAAATTCGATTCCTCATCACCCGGTCAGTTTTGGAAGGAGAAAATTTGGCAAATAGCTCGGTGGTAGTGTACCGAACACATTGGTATTGGATTCGTAACCACGGTTCCGGATGCGACAGTCCCTTTAACGGTAGGGTCTTCGGAACGCATATCCGTTGGGAGCGGGTTCAACTCCCGCTGCTCCATTTCATTGACCATATTCATTACATTGCGTGCATTTTGGGTCAAACAAAACGAGGATTCAATACATTTTGTTCCTTTTGCACTTAGTTTTCAAAGGCGTAATGCCTTCAGTTGTGCACATGTTCACTGTTTACGTTCTCTCTGTTTTTTTCTTCTTTTTTTCTGTTCTTCCTTCCCCTTATTTCTATACCAGTTCTGCATACATCATAGAATCCCGCCAGAGTGTGTGATTCTTCAGTTTTAGTTTTGTGTTCTTCATTTTTCTTTTCCTTTTCTTTCCTTCTTTTTGTTTTCTTTTGCTGTCTTTTTTCTTTGCCTCTTTTGTCTTCCCCCTTGCACTTTTTTTGGAATAACAAGCCGACATCCATCTGGCTTACCTTTCCTTTCTTTTTTTTTCTTAATAAACAAAGCCCCCCGCCAGAGTACTTACATCGTGGTGCGCCCTTGCCCCCCCCCCCCCCGGGAAAATGAAAACTCTCCGCCTCTGCCCTGTCTTTCAAGGAAAGTAAACTGTAGTGTTTAGAGGAGGAAAGAAAACGATTAAACGTCTCCTAAGAAAACGTTTATATATGTATACGTGCCGCTGTACGCTTATGCGAACGAAAACGTTTAAATGTATCCTGGGAAAACGTTTAAATACGTATACGTGCTGGTGAACGTATATCTAACAGAACACATTTAAACGTGTCTTAAGAAAACGTTTAATCTGTGAAACGTGTTACAAAACGCGTTTCTTAAGAAAACATTGAAACGTTTAACGTAGAGCTCTAGTTTAAACGTCAAAACGTTTTCTTAAAACACATTTAAACGTGTTCTGTTAGATATACGTTCAACAGCATGTATACGTATTTAAAGGGACTATGGAATTTCCCGAACCCCCACATTTTTTTTGCTGGGAACTGTTCTTCCCGCGGAGAAACTCATATGCCAGAAATTTTTCCGGACGAAATCGCTCCACTCTGTGAGAAGCGCGCGCCTGAAGTGTCTCTTCCGCATTCTTCCTCTCCCGCGCGCATTCTCCTGTATACTGAGCAACTGTACGGACTCTTTTCCGACCCGCGTTACGTCACCGGTGTTGCGCAATGGCAAGTAATGCTCTCCATAGGGGGAGGCGGTTTTCGGCGCACACTCGAGGTCGAGGGAGGAGGTGTGAAAGGAGGAAAAAGTAAAAACAAAAACACGCGTTCTAAGCGGAAGTGACGGCATTCTGACGCGGCAGCATACCGAGTTTGCTGCGTCGTGTTCTGTGTGCTGTGTGTTCCTTTTTGCTCCTTGTCTCAGATTTTTCGTCGATTTGACACTGTTTGGTTGGCTTGGGCTTGAGTGCTTGGGTTTTCTGGTCTGTGTTGGCGGTTCTGTGTGCGTGTGTAGAGTATCGGTGCTGCGAGAATTCGTGACAGAACTTGTGTTTGAGAAATTGTACCTGTGTGCCGTGCTATTTGTGCTCGATTTTCGCCCTCGCGCCCACCTAGACCAGTTATTAATTCTATTCATCAGTTGAGGCTACACTTGCTTATGTTAGCAACGCATACATTTCGGCAAATTTCCACGTCATGCTCGCCCGACCACGTTTGGGAAGAACCTTGCGCTCGTGGATAGATATCGGTGTGCCCAGTGTGTGCTGGAAGCGCTCACTTCATGGGAAAACCAGCAGATCCTGGTCCGGTAAAGAGAGAGTCAGTTGCTAGCAGACTTTGAAGGAAGCTTGGGTTTAATCAGAATCCTGAAGCGAGCCTTGTATGTCTGCACGTCTCTAATTGAAAAATTTAATTTCACGAGCTGTGACGTACTAACTACAACAATATGGAGCGACGTAAACAAAGCAGCCACTTTTATCGTTGAAACAGATCTGAAATAGTTTTGTTGTCTAGTACGTTATTTGCATTTACCTGACCCAATCTCATATTTCATCACATTTCTTTTACAGAGGTTCTCCTTTTGCAGGCATTATTCATGTCATGTGTAACACACTGTATAACAGGTCCCATTTCTGGAGCAACAGAAATGAACATTTGAAATCTGTATTGAAATACGTACAGCACAACAGTGGCATGACATGTTATGTGTACTAGGAGGATTATATTATGTCCCCTGCACGTTTTATGGTATGACAGTTATTCATTCGATTTCTCTACACAATCATCTTGGTCCGTCCTCACAATCTTCGTACACGCATGAACATCAACTGTAGAAAAAGGCAAGATGTACATTGCATACAAACATTTGGAGAGACACAACTTTTTACATTTGCTAATGATATGAAAATTGCAAATGCAACTGCAAGAAGCTCTAGGACATGGCATTTGAACCTAGTCATTCCAGTGCATGCTGTTCCTGCTGTTTATAACTGTTGTTGATGACAAATATGTATGAGTGATATAAACAAAAAATACGTGCGCTTATTCTTTCTCAATACCGGGTGCCTTATGATATGTACTACGCAGTACCTCGGCTTTTTCACCAAAACGTCCCTTCGAGCGCCAGTGCTCTTGATGCCAGTGCCTCGTCGCAGTTGAGCAGAGCAGTCTTCCACCTGTGTGAGCACATGTTCTAAAGCCTCGCTGTCTGTGCAGTAGTAAGCAAGGCTTTTTGCTCTGTCTAGCTCTCTTAGTAGTTTTGCCCTCAGTGTCCTCATGTTAGGAGGACGCGCCGTTCCCAAGTTGAAGCTTTCTTCTGGAACATCACTTGGCACATGCGGGGCGGTATCTTCATTCACGTCATGTTCTGGACAGCCTTGAATCTGCGGACTTATGTGGTTATCAAGTGCCATTAATGGCCCATTCGGTAGCCTTCAGGTAGCTTTTCAAAGCCCCATGTTGTATCCAGGGTAAAAATGACACAGAAGTGCTTACACGGAAGGTGCATCTTAAAATCTTGACATGTACAGCTGGGCACAGAAAAGTCCACAAAGTATTGCGTTCCGTCACAACTGGCACTCTTTACATAAAATGTGCCATCATGATGGCCTGCCGTCACGGAGTGAAATCATTTGCTGCAGAGAGCCTGCTCATGATATGCTGCCCCACACCACGTGGTCTGTCCTGTAAGTAAGGCGGCACTGCATCATGATATAGCCTGTATTCTGAGGAGAACCGCAAGTTTTTTCCCTGTCAGCCAAGAATGTCCATAGTGCTTGAAAAAAAGGCCTGTTAAGCTTCGACGGCCGCCGTTGGACTTGAGATAATGTTCTTTGAGCGTTTTATTTTGCGCCTCTGTCCCATTATTGGTTGTGGTTAGCAGCCGAGGTCTAAAGCACGACACCCACATTTCTTTCACAGGAAGCCAGTGGTTCTCGACATAGCTACGGTATGCAGCATTGTTGGCCCATAGATCACTGGAGTACGTTTGCTCGAGAGATGCAGTGAACTCATCTGTGGTATGTGATGTTGCGAGCTGACGTAATAGACGCCGTGCTAGGTGTCTGTCCGTGATATTACTTTTCTTCGACACCATCGCTCCCACCATCGCATTTATTTCTGCCTGACTGAAGTCGACCATCCAGAACTTTGGGTTTAAATTAGGACACCATGTTTTAAAAATTTCCAGCGCTGCAGAAATGCATTCAGCAGTTTCGAACTGCACAACAAACACACCGCCAATGAAATAGCCTGTTGGCGACTTCACAACGAGAAAGAACAAAGGAAGTGCGTAATCTGTTGTTTTGTGTGTGGCGTCGAGGCATATGACATCACTTGCTTATTTCTCCAGGGCAGACCTCATAAAAGCAGTTTTCATACAGAACATCAGTGATTTCTCACATTCATTTGACACACTTTGGAGAACATTGTCTTGCTTACTCTGCAGTGGTGCTGGGTTTTCCTCTTGCTGCTTGCACGGTTGAAAGAAGTATTTGGTCCTTCTTTGTGTGCTTTCGACCAGCTTGAACGCATTAACCTGGTCAATGGAACTGTATCTATCTCTTCGTAGACTGTATATGTGAGCGGATGTCTTCACGCATTGGATAGAATGCCCTGCAGGTATTTTGTGGCTTCCGTTTTTCTGCAAAGAGGACGTCTTCAACGTAGAAACGGAGGCATTTTTGTACCTCAGTGACAGATGTGATGCCCTGCTGGACAAGGAGGTTTATCTTCGCTGACACATCAGCATTCATTCGCTGTGCATAGCTCAATGCCATACCGAAGGTGTGCTCTGTATGACTATCTTTTGTAGAGAGGGCCACATAAGTTCTCGCTTGGCGTGTGACATGTTCACCATCCAGTGCAAGTGCATGCTCCAGACTCTCCAGTTTTGCTTTGGAAAGTTCCTTCTTTTTGTATACAGAAGAGCTGGGTGAAAGTTCTACCTGCAATGTATCAACAAAACTTCAGAGGAGAGCATGTAGTTTAGCCACAGACATAGCCAGAAAAGTACTCTGGGAGTTTGAACCCACCGTACTTTTAGTATAGTTAATTAGGAAAGGGAACTAAGGAAGATACCTCCATTCTCATGTAGATCACTAACAGAACCCTTCCCAAAATATCTGAGTGACACATGAATGTTTGTGGCACAGTGACATTGTCTTTTATGCAAGAAATAGTTGCAAACATTTGAAGTATAGAAGTTATACTAGAACACGTACACCCATAGACGGGGAATTTTCAATTTGCTGGAGGGGGCAACACACCATTGCGGTGGGAGCATGGTGTAACCTAACCTAATGTATAATCATAGCTGCTGCCCCACCTTCCCTCCTTTCTTCTTTGATCCTTGAAGCTTCATTTTTTTCCTTGCAAATGTTGTTGCATCCCAATCCACAGCAGTTTTTTCTTGTGTCTTGAAAAAATTTGAGGAAAGAAAGCAACAGTGAGCAGATGAATGATGTAATTTACTTGCGGAACTTGGGTGATGTTGCTCACTGCTTTGGCTTCAGTGCCTAAATCCCCTGTCTTTCCTCTAAACATTACCTAACATCACCTTCACTGTGCTGTGGGGCATAACTAGGGAGTGACTTTTTCAGGTTAAACCCGATTCCGCCCGGCAATCCCCCCCCCCCACCCCGCACTGACCTCCGACCAATTCGGGTTAAACACGATTTCTCCCCGAATTCCAGTCACTATAAAATCCTCAAGTGGCGTTTCCGCTGAAGACGAGCAAAGGTCGCCACGTGAGGCACATGTAAGGATGGGTGGGTCACTTATGTTCCAAGCAATACATCCATGTGTGTGAATACTGTCTATGCCTTCGGCGATTATCACTGGAAGGCCACGATCCCGCAAAAAAAAAAAAGAGAGAGAGATTAGGAAAGGACTTAATAGACAAGAGGAGAAACAAAAACACCCGATAACACCCGAAGGCACAATTATCGCCCGATTTCTCCCCGAATTATAGATTTAAAAATAGCGCCCGATTTTGACCCCCCCGAATCTGAGAAAGGCATTTAACCCGAAAAAGTCACTCCCTAGGCATAAGCTGTTGAAATCACCAATATACATATCAAATTGACTAGACATAATGCTGAACTAAATTTTGAATTTACGACGACTCTTTTCTAGAATAGAGGTATCATCTCTCATCAGAATGTAGATATTAGCGATTAACTTAGTCACATACTGGAGACATTGTCTTGCAGCCGCAATGCAAATTCCACTGCATGGTATTCCGTCCAAGTGGTAACGTAAGGTTACTACACTTCCTTCGATGAACAGTGACAGACCTAAGCTTCGCAGATGAGACGCACATTTTGAATTTTACATAGATGGACCAAACTGTATATTCAGGTGAATCATACATGATTTGTGCCAACATAAAAGTGTCTCACTTGTCGCCTCGAATTTGCTCCCATTGAATAGGAAGTCCACGAGAGTGGATGTCGTGATTTATACTTTTTCCTATGGTGTCACAAAACTGGATTAGCCCTTATGATCACACTTTTGTGCCTAAAGCAAGCTTTATTATTATTATTTTTGTGTGTGGGAGGGGATTCAAAAGCAGCTTTTTTAGTGCCTTTCCATGTGGGGCCTAGATGTCACTATGCTATGTTAATTATGTAGGACTTCCCCATGCATACCTACAGTACCTCCTCTGCTGTGGACACCGTGGCGCTCCCTTTTAAACACATATCCTTTGGTGCGCTTAGAGACAATCCTGAAGGGGCAGCTAAGTTCAGTTGGCAGGATGCATCCTTTCTGCTTTGCGGAGAATAGCGGCCGTGCTAAGGAGGTTAAGAATGAACAGAATGTGAGCTTCTGTGAGTGTTTCTGCTCAATGAAACTCATTGATGAGGGTCATTTAAGTGCTGTATCTGATGAAGGACATTAAGGTAAGTAGTATAGAGATAGACTGCATAATATTGGAGCGGCATAAGAACCGAGAGCTATAACGGCATCCTGTTTCTAATCCAAGATGGCCGATTCTAAGCCAACACAATCCAGTTCTACAACACAAGCCAAATCCAAAGCCATCTGATTGGCCGCCATTAGCTCCGCCCACTTCACACATTGATTGGCCCATGCTAAGCCTACTGATCTTTGATTGGTTGACCGTAGCTCCTTCATGCTAATTAGTTGGCTCCGCCCCCACTTCACACGCTGATTGGCTCATGCTAAGCCTTGACTGAGCATTGATTGGTTTACCGTAGCTTCACCCCTTCATGCTAATTACTTGGCTCCGCGCGCCCCCATTGATTGGCCACCGCTACTGATCGCGCGCGCGTTGATTGGTTCACCATAGCTCCGCCCCCCGCCCGTTTATGTTAATTACTTGACTCTGCCCCGCCCCTGGCTTCACGCTGATAGGTGCACGCCCCGGCGTGACCGCTGATTGGTCCAGGCGCGGCGGCAGTGACCCCGCTGCGGCTTTATCTCAGATGTCCAAACTTACCCATCTCTTCATGCTGATTGGTCCATTCTAAGCCGGTCCGCGCTAATGAGCACTCTCCCAGCCGCCTCTGATTGGCCGCCGCTGCCGCCACTGCCTTCACCGGCGCCCACCAGGCGGCGGCGACCCCGTTGCGGCCCTATCTCAGATGTTCAAACTTACCCGTGCCGATTGGCCCGCCACCAGATGGTGCGCGGATCGCTCGGCGGCGGCTTCAGATGGTTCTAACCTATCTCAGATAGCTCTATGAGATCGAACAGACAGGGAAAAAAATACCTTTCAACGTTTATTGAGTACATGTTTGAGGAAAAGCATGGCAGTCTTGGAGAGGTTGATTCCTTTGATGCTGGGCGTGGTTCCACGGAAGTGACGGATCATGTAGACGTCTCCGGGACAGCGGCTGAGAAAAATTTCGTCCTCCGTGAGCTGGCACTTCCGCGTGCACTGGATATCTTCGTAGCTGTCGCTAACGTCCAGCGAGTGAAGGCACGTACGCAACGATCCAGTAGCGTTCCTGTCCAGGTTAATGCCGGATCGCATAGGTACCACGTGCCACTCTCTGATGGCCAAGATGTCGCCGGGGCATTCGTGCGCGTACGTGTGCTTATCCTTCTCGAGCTTGATGCTCGCCGTACAGTTGCCGGCGTCCAGCGCCAGCGCGCACGAGACGAGCAAGAAGAGAACGAGGTGCCACATCCTTCCAGTGACGCAGGTCAAATGATGCTACTCCTACTCATCCACCGCATTATCTGTGCGGTGGCGGGGGGAAAGAACGCCAGGTGAAATCTCGCTATCTACGTCATCCACTCGAGCTTACCATATTCGCAGCTCCCGTACGGGTAGGAGTCTACGTCATTGTAGAGGTATCGCTTGTCGTCGTACGCCATCAGACTTCTTTTCACATTTCTGATGGTGTACATGCACTGTTTCTTTCCCACTATTGACACCTGTTCGTGCGATACGCTGGCGTGCTTGAATAGGGTATCGCGGTACGTGTCATGGAGGAGGTGTTTGTGCACAATGTTCTTTTTGACCCCTTTAGCTCTTGCAATCTGTTTTCCCCTGGCTAATTTGATGGAATACATTTTGGCTTTCAAGCATATTACTTCCTCAATGGGTACGCTACCCGTTTCACTTTTGAACGCGCCAAGTCTACCGCGATTCCTCTCGCTGTACAGTGGATGATCACGATAGAAGGAAGACAAGTCTAAATGGTCGTCGGCGATCGCGCGTAACTGATCTTCGTAGTCCTTGCAGAATAGGCCGAGGATCAGAGAGTCCGTGTCAAAGTAGCAGGTAATCACCGGACAAGTGAGCTTACTCAACAGGGTTTCATAGTAGAACGAGTACATGGTTAACTTACTCAGTTCTAAAATCGTGAAGCCAATCTGCAGGGGGAAATCGCATCGCACTTTTCTCTTGCGCATTTCGTACATGACACAATCGGGGGACAAAATTTCCATTCGCACGCATTCCGCCTGACTCCCGAGGCGACTCGCCGTCTCCTCATCGAAGGCTACTCGAATGTCTCGCATATTAAATTTATTTAGCAATGTACGCCCGAAGACCGCATTATTTGAGATTTTATAGAAATTTTTCTCGAACGTCGTGCTCGATGCGACGCGTCTGGCAACATTGTCCTCAATGTAGGGACGCAGGAATGGTGCCTGACGAAATTTTAGAATTCTGTGAATTTTCGTCACCCGCATGCCCAGTCTACAATAGAGCGCGAGCAGCGCGTAATGAACGACGTACTCGACCTTGTCCTTGCACGTGAGCAGCAGCTTTTTGCTGTTCGCCGGCTGATACATTAACTCTTCGAGGAGCCCTCGCTGGAATGGTGAGAGCCATTCCTTCGGAACGACAGCCTTCTCGGGAGCCAGGGGGAAGTACCGCGTCAGCGCGTGGATAGATTTTGGATACTCCAAATCGCACACGTACACGTATCCCACGTCCGAATCTGTGGGATGACGCATAAAATCCACGGAGCTAAAATCCTCGACCCATTCGAAATCACCGACGGGGAGGTGCTTTATCATACTGAATCCGTAAAGATTGTTGCAATCTATGTACGATATGTACACCTCCTCTTTATCGGGATCGTAGCCACTGCACAGCGGGTTGTTAGCCCGTAAATGACGCCTGCTCGCCTGACAGAGTCCACCTCTAACACCCGATTCGATGGTCCGTAACATGTCCTCGGCGATGATCAGCTCCAATTTTGCCCGCGTGTAATTTAGAGCGCATTGCCACGAATAGGATGCCAGCGAAACACAATGAAGCAATTCCAATCCGCGCGCGTCGTAGCACAGGCGCCGGAAGTGCTGCATTACGTCAGCATGTAACAGGGCATCCGTTTTCAGGTACAATGCATTATAATCCCTCAGATTCGAGCATCCAAAACGTTCAAATACGTGCAGCGCGTACTGATAGTCTTCGTCGCTTATATCCTCCCCCGTCAGATCGTTTCGGAAGGCGGATTTTGCCGGCAGAGCCAATTCGTCGTAGACCGCGAACGAGCTAATGTGGCTGTACGGGAATACACCTTTACGAAGCAAAATTTCGTAGTCGTCTCCAAATGCCTGCTTCAGGCATTGGAACGCCTCTGCGCCCCCCATGGATTTGACGGTTTCCACGAGCTCTCCCAGCGACGAATTTAGGTACTGCATGGTATCTCTGAATAGGAAGGTGCCAATTTCGAACGATCGGATTTTTTCCATGGAAATGGCCACGATGAAGGGAGCTCGCTTCCACTCGAGAAGGTGAAATTCCCGCAGTAGTCCGGCCAAATCGTAGGCCAGATTGTGCACCATGATGGGCAGTTTTTCCCGCGTCGTGCACGCCACGTTACAGGGGTTGCACAGCGTCGCGATGTAATTTGTCTCGCCAGCAGTACAACGCTTGGAATGGTCGTGGTGCCGGACACGGGATAGATCTTGCGGTGAACTCCCGCCCGCAGTACGCGCAGTGGGTGGCAGCTCTGTGCCGCGCTCGTTGCTCATCATTCAGCACCATTTCCGCGGGGCAGGCGTTCAGGGCGATCATCTCGTCCCGCATTTCCATCAAAGCTCTGACGCACTGCCTCGCGGAATCTTCACCGTGGTGCGTCCTGATGGGCATCACCTTCGAGTCGTGGGTGCGCACGAGCACGGCACAGAAGCTCGAGTAGACGTGATGCTGCATGCCAACACCGTTGGGCGCGAGTACGCTCTCCGTGTCCAACGCGACGACGTAGTTGTACTGCTGCTTGTACTGTATTTTAGTAAATTCTACAAAGTTTTTGCCCGGTTCGCAAAATTCCAATATAATTTCGTTTACATCCGCGCACAGGCGACGATGTTTCGCCATGCTCTCTTCCTTGTTAAAAGAGCGCGTGCAACGCTCGCATACGAAACGCCTGTTGTCTCTCATCAGTAAGCGCTCGAGAGACTTGATTCCGAAAAAATGTTCATCTACAGCCAATAAGTGAATTTTCTTTTCATACTCGAGTTTTGGAGGTCGCGACATGTGCACTCCCTGATCGACGTACTCGTATACGTACACGGATATCTTGTTTTTATCTTCGAATTCGTCCAGATCAGAGTAGGAAACGGGGGGAAGCGACTAGGCCACCAGTACTCCGCGGCATAGTTTTCACATTTTTTCAACGAATTACTTTCCTGCGGGTGCAGGAGGGCAAGCGTATTGTATTTAAAACACTCACCCTCCTTATGTGCCGGTAAATGAATATTCGTCAGCACGTTCCTGCGTTTAGCCAAATGATCGGGAAGTGCCCCTTTGCATCCGAATTTTTTAGTTTTCACCGCGGAAATGCATATTTGAACCTTTTGGACGTCGGTGGACACGAACCCGCTCCCTTCCCGCTGATAATTTTCGACGCGCCCCGTGGACTCCTGAATCGCGTCAATCAGGGTATCGCGACGGCTCCGTCGCTGTGGACTTCGCGAGCAAACGCCATAAAGTGGGCTATGTGCGCGGTTATCTCCCCCCGAGTTTCCTTCACCATTAAAACATCGGAACAAATGCAAAACCTAAAGGGTATTCTTTGCGCTCTCAATATGGCGAGCATATCGTGAAAGTGACTCATTAAATATTGTCGCAAATCCTCTACTCCCTGATCGTGAACAGATGCCAATAGCGTGAATCTTTTGACGATACCTCTAATGCGGCGTCAGTCTGGAAGAAGGGCAGGAAGGATGTATCCACGTCGGGGTGCGATCGCATCACGTGAGCAGACAGTGTAGGAGGTGCGCCGTCCCGAGAATCGTCGTCGTCGTCCGATTCATCCTCGATATCGTGAGGATCAAAAAAGCAGAACACACACCGAGGCACTGAAAATAAACGCGCATCAGTAAGAAATGTGCAACAAGTAAAGGAGGGGAATAACTTACTTGTGAAGCGAGTGAAAGCAGACTGTTCCCCCCCTGAGGCAATCGCGCGGCTTATAAACCGGCATCCACGCTACATGCGCTAACACGTCGGGGCTCGCTTGTTTCCACGCGGTCGTAAATCATGTGGCACCTCGAGGATGAGGCCGCGTTGGGGCCATCTGTTAAATATCAGAACGCGCGCAGCCGCAATGGTGAGCTTTCACTGTCGAAGAAAATGTTGCGTCAGGGTAATGTAAATAGGTCTTCTCCGAGAAATTGGGTCACCTTGAGTCGGTTGCATGTTCCAACACGTTGGGGCCGCCTGTTTTATATCAAAATGCGCTTCATGGCCGAAATGAGTTTATACTATGGAACGGTGAGCTTTGTTTTATTCTCGGGGAAGTTGCGTCAAGGTAATGTAACGAGAAATGGGGTCACCTTGAGACAAGCCCCAACACGACGGTGCCATCTGTTTAATATCAAAAACACACTTCCACCCATCCTGGCGGGCCCTAGCGAAAAAAATGTTGCGTCAAGGTGAATGTAAATAGGGCGAGAACTGGGTCACCTCGTAAATCATGTTTTCCGAGGCCACACGTATTAAAACCAAAAGTAAACTGTTGTGCTTGATGAGACAAGTCTATCTGAAGGAAAATATCCCTATGAGCCCACCCGCTCATTGCCGAAACAAGCACCAAAAACAAAGGGTTCGCTTATGCAGTTTCCAAATGTCCTTCGCGCGCGCGCGCGCGCATCGGACCCCAAGCGAAAAAAAATATTTCAAGGTTTCTCTGAGGAACTGGGTCGCCATGGGGCCACCTGTCCAATATCAAACGCACTTCACGACCAGACTCTGTGGCGAGCTCAGTCGCAGAAAATGTTGTCAAGACGGTGTAAACAGATTTCGGTTTCAAAACCTAGGGGGCCGGCAGGCGATCCACATTTTTTATATCACGGCACCACATAAACAACCATCACGAACTTTGTGCGTTCAGCGTGTTCAAAACAAGTTTGCGCATTCAGACGAAACAAGGTTGCGCGAGCGTGGAAAGGAGGGGTTGCCTACAAAAACGATCTCGTGAGCCCAGACTCATCCACTGCTCACCCGATTGCAACCACCCCAGACTGAAATCGTAAGTACTGAATAGATTACACGTCATTCAATGGGTATAGCTTTTTTTTCACGTGTTTCAGATGAACTGTCCAACCTGCTCTCGGCCATTACTAGAAGGATCGCACTTCCGCGTTTTGGTCATCGGACCTAAGGTACGGGATGCAACATCACCACCACCGCCACCACTGCAGCCCTCGCCGGAGCCGGAATATATATGCATTGATTGAATGCGCTCTCGCCGATGCTGCCACCAACACCGCCCGACAGCTGAGCCATCAAGTGCACGTGCTACCTTCTTCTTCTGTGCTCAACCATAGCTGGACTATAGACGGGTCATAACATCGCTTCTACGCCTTCCTCTTTGTTCTACTGAGTGCCATCACAGCCAACAGCTGAGCTCACGCCGCATATGAGGAGCACCGCTTCTAAGCCATGTATGTTTTTTTTTTCTTTCGCGCTATCATCTACCGCTTAATAAACGTGTCCAGCCAATGCCTATAAATCGTAGTTGTCTGTTGAGGAGGGGTTCACGCTAAGTGAAACGACGCGCTTTATCCGGAAAAAAAGAAGAAAAAAAGAAAATTCCCCTCGCGAAGTTGTAAATCTTTATACTTTGGTGGGGTGGTTCGCGTTACCCGCCGCAGTCTCACCATTGAAAGAGCAACCGTGAGTACCAACTTATTTTCACTCCAATAGCTATAGACTTGCGCGCATATTTCAGATGCAATGCCCAACCTGTGGTCACCGTTTGCCGGAAGGGTCGCATATCCGCGTTCTCGTGGTGGGAGGCCAGGAGGCTCCATTACCACCTCCCTATAGTGAACCACAACCGCCTCCACCTAGCTATTTTGAAGAGCAGCGCGGAAGAGGTCGCGGACGCGGGTTGCTGTCTGTCACGCCGCAAACGATCGACCAACAGCAACCATTCGCCGTCGCTGGTCGAGGCCAGCGACGCGCCTTGTAAACAAAAAGTTAATAAAACACGACGATAGAAAGAGTGTGTTCTATGCGTTCGCATGGGGGGAGAATAAAGGACACCAGGCGTTTTTAAGCGACAAACAACTTTTCTAGCAGCTTTATTGATTTTAGGTCATTAGCGGCGAGATTATCGGAAAACAGGGATACAATGCTCTTCAGTGATTTCCCTTTCGCCAACAATGTCGCCACAATACAACAGTACACACCACACATTGGAGAATACAGGCTTTGGATACAGACATCATTATATTCGTCGACGGTGAGGCGTTTCAACTCGGGTTCGATGGGTGGCAATCCGAAGGAATCAAAGTAGATGAGGTCATCCTTCATTTTCACGTACAAAATCCAGTGCTCCCCAGCTTGCTGTCGCCGATCGGTGTTCACCACGATTATACCCGGTCTATCCAGTGCGGGCAGACGGTCGTCTCGAGCGTATACACCGCGAAAGAGCGCCGAAGTGTAATCGTTGTACTTCAGGAGTCTCTCGATATCTTGCTCGAACATTGCTAATCCAGTGTGACGTTCCTGTTCTTATCGGTGGACATAATTCGCACACTCTCGGACAGTATCAATAGGGTCATGGGTTCGGCCAAGGCACGTCGGAACTTGAGTTGCAGACGAACGTTTCCACGCCTGATCGGTGACAGGTGGACGGAGGATTGATCCGGATCCAGGTCGTAGTACAGTAGGAACTTGTTTCCAACGTAGTGGTCGTATTCGTAGGAGACGTGCTTCTCACACAGCTGCTCCAGGAGGTTGAAGTAGCTTCGGTGGTTCAGGTTATTGCTGAAGTCGAACGTGTCTATTCGCTGCGTCCCGTTCACGGTGAGCGTCGCCGACTCAATGTCGCAGTTCACGAATCGGTACGGTCCCGATTCAATGCTCCCTGGTAGGCTAGGGTGGGCACGAATGCGACCACCACCTTAGACGGTATCTTCTCAGGAAATAAATCTTCCAGGCATGCATCCAGGTTGCCAACTGGTAGCGAACGAATACGCGATTCACTTCCGGCCAGTGTGTAGAGAGCCTTGCGCTTCTGCAATTCCGTTTCGTGTCCGAGGAATAGGCTGGGAGACACGGTGATTTTCTTTATGTACAAAGTTGCACTCATGATTTCCACTTTATGCGTGTGCTGCTCCTGATCGGTCTTCATAATGCGGAACGCGTCGGAGCCTTGATAAAAAACAAGCCTAATTTCCACTTCCGATATGAGTATCTTAGGCTGCAGGAAAATGTCCGAGTTGATCTTGGAAACCAGGTCGATGGTCTTGCCGCCACGTGTGAGGTTGTATCGTTCGGTTGGTCCATGAGCGCGAATGTTGTTTTCCGTTTGACGCGCTTCTTCTTGCGTGTACAGACCTGCTTTATGCACAGTATTTTGCTCCGTGGTGCTGGCATGAAGCAAAATATCCAAGTAGCTTCTATAGCTATACAAATCATTATTCGTAATCATGGTCTGATTCAAGAAGACGGCTACGTTCTTGAAAAGCGAGCTGGCGAACGCGTTGACGGGGTAGACCTCGTCGTAGGTCGTCCGATCGCCAGCCTGTGTTTCCGGTAGCGAACCATCGTCACGTACGATGCGGACTTTCGTCACTATGTACGCGGAGTTCAAATCGAGATAGTGGTGCCCCAAATTCGAAAGCTGGAACTCTATGACGGAGGATATGTCAGCGACCGGGTAGAATACCTCATATTCCCCCTTCAGTATATGCCACTGCGTTCCCGGCACGGAAAATAACTGTGTTTCCGACTTATCCAACAGAGGAGTGTCGGGATGTACGACGTTAATCGTGTCCATCTCGCAACTAAATTGTGGCCGCGCAACCAGCGTGATTTATGCCGTCGAAGACGTCCGGTTTTCTCCTCTTTCTTCGCCCGCCAGTCCCCCCGAGGTCGCGGAGAATTTCACGGCCCGTATCTTTCGCCGATCTCTTAAGCGCACTTCGGAAAGAGTCTCCCTCCGACAGATTTTTGGCCACGCGCTTAGCGGCCGCAACAGCCATCTTTTTTAAGTAGGGCGATACGCGTTTAAAGAGTGGAATAGCGAAACGCCCGAGCTGAGAAAAGAAATTGCCTCCCCTCTGGTACAGGTGCGACCTGTATACCGTTGGAACGCCAAATCCGTAGATTGGTACAGCTTTAGTGTACATGCTTAAAGTGCAGCGTCAGCGTCGATCTACCGCGATTTTGCAGCGGTAGCTTGCGACCCGTGTCGTCGCGTATGGAGACGGTGATTGAGGAAATTTCGCGCTGCACTAACTTAAAATACTGAACGGGTAGAAAGCTGAAACTCAGTTGTTCTTTCGTTCTATCGTATACGAATGGAATTAATTTCAGTATCGGATGCCGCCCGTTTCCCACTACGGAGGGCGCGACGAGATCCGTGTATATCATAATACAGTTAATGGGAAGATCTATGGTCACTTCGTCGACGCCCGTATCGTTTTCCGTAAATACGGTTTTCGCGCCGAAACCCAGTAGGTACGCAAAGTAATCGGATAATGTAAGCGACACGTTTTCCCGCAAGCTCAACGAACACTTCCTCGCCCACGCATCGTACGTGAGGGAAGCCTCCGGCTGCAGACGCTCATGGATAGCGCTCACGAGAGCTTCGGGTGTTTCATAGTAATTCGGTGGAAGTGAAATGCGCCGACTCTCCGTCTCTCGAGTGTTTATGTGGATGCGGTACGTCTTCACTATGGGATTACACGTGATGCGCTTTCGGGATCCTTCAACATGGATGTGCTTCACCTGAATGAGGTCCAGGAACTCGGTCGACAAGTTGAAATTCGTCGGGAGAGAAAGCGAGTAAGTGTTGTCTTTGTATTCCACCCGTGATTCTGTATCGTTCGTCGCTCTGAAGAATTCGTTGAATGTGTCGGTAATGAGCGATCGGGGTTCTAAAATTAGATCGTTATTGATCACTATCACCCAGCGAACTCGCATCATAACGGCTCTTTCCTCCGCGAGTGGTAACACGTTTGGGACGGCGCGTACTTTACCACCCTCCGGGTGATCTCCATCGATGTCGACGATTCCAAAGGCGAGATGCAGCGGTCTGTCGATTAATTTCACCGAGCGCACGCGCGACGGTAGCTTAAACACGTAGTGATCTTCCTCGTAAGTCCACTCTATCCCATATTCGGGGAATATTTTATTCAGTAGCGTGTCCGTGTCTTCGAACGTGAGCTGTTTTGTTTGCCACTTCTCCGGTGATAGCGTTATCAGGTTATCAGGCGCTTGGTTCACGTTCAGGAAGCTGTTGGGAATGGAAAATCCCTCTAGACCGACGACGTACGAATCATCCAGGTGTAGCGGCTTATCTAACGCGATCGTGAAGTCATTCAGCGTGTTGGACGGGTACAGGTCCATGCTGGCGTTCGAGAGCAGATACAAGTAAAATTCATTTTCTGACATCGCTGGCGGGCACCCAAGAATCGTGATCTTTGGCGTATCCGAACCAACGAACCAAGTAGTGCAATACTCCGTTAATTTTCTTCTTTCTAATCACCGCGGATATGAGTCGCTTATCGTACGAGGAAAGATGGTGGACGGGCTGCAGCTCCTGCTCGTAGAATGATCCCAGTATTTCTTTTCCCGTCGAATCTTTCACGTACACTACGGGCGGATCGGTCTTTCTCGTTCGCGACACCTCGAACACTTCGGCCGTCCACCTTTGATCGTAGCCTTTGGCGAACACGCCGCGATCTAACGCGAGCCTCACCTGGTCCCCTGATTTATACTTGCTCTCGTGCGGGGTCGTCTTACGATTCAATCTGTTGAACAGAGCTACTTCATTTCCGGCGTTCACGTTTTTCGGCTTTTCGCCCGTGACGGAGTGTACCGAGTCGTTATACCACTATCTTCCACTATCTTCGGCAGCACGTTGATATAATTAAACTTCCCCGTACTACTGAAATGCCTGGCTATTCTTTCTCTAATTGTTCTCTGCACGCGTTCACAGGAGGCCGCTTTCATTCCGCTTTGTGTGCTATAGTGATTTAGTAGCGACTGAAAGTACTGACGAACGGGGGAACCCCAAAATTCGCTCCCGCGATCCGTGAGCAAATTCTTTGGAATTCCGTGACGGAAAACTCGTTGGAAGGCTTTCTTTACGTCTTGCGGGCGCTTTGTGCGAATGGGGACCATGTACAGGTACCTCGATAGCGTATCTATGACCGTTAGGATGTACCTGAAGCCCTTGTTAAATTTCTGATATTTACGCATATCCAGAAGGTCTGCCTGATATAAATCCCGCACGTGAGTTGCGATGATGGAGCGCCGCTTAAATTTTTTCTTCACTGGCTTGTGAAGGGTGTAAGCATCTTCTTTTTTCAGCTGTTCCACGGCTTCTGCATGCGTGAGCTTGTGATAACGTCGGTACCGATCCACTCCACCTAACCCTTTCTCCTTGATCTTTCTATAGGGCCCCATATTTGCTCCAGCGAGCAATGCGGTGTATTTTCAGAGTGCTTATAATTTTCTATACTTTTTTGTACCAGCGGGGTTTCTTGATGAGCGCGCTACGACGTGCTAAGTAGCTCACGAGAGCCACAATGTTTGAGCGATTGATTCGCTTCCCTCTATATACTAGCACATTATCCGCCTGCCAGGTGAATACTTTCTTCAATTCTTTTAGCACAGATTTCGCGCGTGCTTTATCAACGCCGGAGGGTAGAAGATTAAAATCGAATGGATTGAGTTCCAGTTCGGGCTCCGAATGGACAGGTTCCAGAGGAGGAGGAGGAGGAGGAGGAGGATGATAGTGAGCTCGCTTCAGCAAGTAATAGAGGGCTTCCAGTATTTTGCACACTTTTACATCATCCGAATCGTTAGATTTCAGAACTTCACCTATTTCTATTCTATGAGCCATGACCGATGGCCTTGGATATCGGTCGCCCGGCGACTCCCGCCACGAGACTTGATAGCCCTGAGAGGAGCAGTGGAAGTAGGGGAATGAGACCACCTCGTTGTCCCCTAATATATTTCTTCAACTGCCGGGGGCACTTATGAAGTGACTTGTAGGTGAGGAAGCGGAGGATTTTTTTGTGTTTCTTCAGGTTTTTATGAAGTTCCGTCGAAAGTGGGATATTTCCGCGTAGAATATTCAGACAGATTTCCGAAAGGATTCGAATGTCGTCGCAGCTGAGCTCTTTAAGTAACTCTGCGCGGTGCGTCGGTTTGCTGGCGGCCAATACTTTGAGGAGCGTGAGATGTCTTCTAAGATCGGCCGTCATTTCGCGGGCGTAAACAGGAACTGCCGGTCGTGCGGTAAAATACCCGTTCGCAGGCTACGAGAGGGAGGCGTTTGCGCGTGCAGATCCACAACTAAATAACCGTGCGCCTTCTCCGTCGCCTGGTTATATGCGTCGAGAAAATAGGAGAGCCCCTGTTTCCCGAATACCTGACGTCCGAAGGTTTCAATCTGTTGTACGGACCGAGCGTTCCGGAACAATACGATATAACTGGCGTTCAGCGATATCGTTCGAAAAGTGGCGTTGTGATAGAACAAGGCTTGTGTGATCAGGATCACTGACGCCCTCTTATGGTGGCTACCACGTACAAACAACGACTCTACCTCCGATAGAACCCCCTTGTCCGTGATTTGATCGTCAATAACTATGTGAGTGGGATATCGCTCATTCCAATCTGCGGGTATCCGGTCCATAAACTCCACACCGTCGAAATCCTTTTCCCAGCCGGCTGCATACTTTCGTACGTAGAGTATCTTCTGCGGTGGAATGCTAAATAATTCGGGGTGTCTCATTATATTCTGCGTGAGCACCGTCTTCCCACACATGGACGCGCCGGAGATGAGAATTTGAGCAGGGTGCTGGAACTGCATGCGCATCGTGGAATAACTTGAGCAGACTGTGTAGCGAGGTGTGGATCGCAACTTGTTTGCGGTGATACGGGAACGCAATATGTGGCAGCACATATGGCGCTCGTGTGACGCCTCGAAGCGGAACCGCGTGGAGTTGATGCACCTGAGTCGCGCCATCTGGTGGCACGAGGTAAGTTTGGATGTATGAGATAGAGACATTGGGTTAGAACCACCTGAAGCCGCCGCCGAGCGATCCGCGCACCATCTGGTGGCGGGCCAATCGGCACGGGTAAGTTTGAACATCTGAGATAGGGCCGCAACGGGGTCGCCGCCGTCTGGTGGGCGCCGGTGAAGGCAGTGGCGGCAGCGGCGGCCAATCAGAGGGGGCTGGGAGAGTGCTCATTAGCGCGGACCGGCTTAGAATGGACCAGTCAGCATGAAGAGATGGGTAAGTTTGGACATCTGAGATAAAGCCGCAGCGGGGTCGCTGCCGCCGCGCCTGGACCAATCAGCCGTCGCGCCGGGGCGTGCACCTATCAGCGTGAAGCCGGGGGCGGGGCGGAGTCAAGTAATTAACATAAACGGGCGGGGGCGGAGCTATGGTGAACCAATCAAGGCGCGCACGATCAGTAGCGGTGGCCAATCAACGGGGGCGCGCGGAGCCAAGTAATTAGCATGAAGGGGTGGAGCTACGGTAAACCAATCAATGCTCAGTCAAGGCTTAGCATGAGCCAATCAGCGTGTGAAGTGGGGGCGGAGCCAACTAATTAGCATGAAGGAGCTACGGTCAACCAATCAAAGATCAGTAGGCTTAGCATGGGCCAATCAACGTGTGAAGTGGGCGGAGCTAATGGCGGCCAATCAGATGGCTTTGGATTTGGCTTGTGTTGGCTTAGAACTGGATTGTGTTGGCTTAGAATCGGCCATCTTGGATTAGAAAAAGGATGCCGTTATAGCACTCGGTTCTTATGCCGCTCCAATATTATGCAGTCTATCTCTATACTACTAAGGTAAACTTTCAGATGAATACATTTGGTGTAACAGGTTACCCATTGTGAACAGTTTGAGAAAGCTAACTATATTAGCAGTACACACTGCTAACGTACATCACATTTAGAAGCAGTTGCAAAGAGGAAAGGAGCAGTATAAAATAACCAAAGATGCAGACATTAAATTTTGTGCCAGTATTTATTTGTGGCTATTTTTTGACGCATTGCCTTCATGACACGAGAAAATGTCTATAAACAGAAGCTCGAGTGCACTCACCTTTCTCGAGTTCTGGGTGTGTCGACACCTCCGTTTGGAATGAGACATTAATATTGGCAAGTTCACGTTCAAATTCTTTGAGAACATCGTCACTGTCGAGGTACCCGATCCAGTTTCGCTCTACTTTCTGAGCTTCTTTAAGATACCTACGCACGATTTCTTCCTCCTTGCGAAGTTCGTCTTCAGAGACCCGAGACACCGTCCAACGAGGAAAACGCGCGCGACTCTTGTACTGGCGTCACTGCTTGCGACTAGCCACTATCTGTTTTTCTCTCATTGTCCCTACACTATATTGATTTAGTGCACCTTATTCCAAGGACTGTGCAAGAAAAAGGGAACGCGGACCCTCAAAAGGCAGAGTCCCCTCCCAGGCATAGCAAAGCTAGAGTGCCTCCCGCGCATATTTGCTAGTGACCTAACCGTGGATTCTTCGTGTTACACTTCCTTGGTCTGTGTATAGAAGTACCTTGTGTATTTATATTCGACGATCAGCTAGCTGGTGTTTTTGTTTCGTTTCTTTCTTTCCACCCTTGTGGCAAAGGATCGTCGTCTCACTTTTCGCCTCTAATTTGCTCCCATTGAACGGCAAGTCCCTGAGAGTTGGTGCCGTGATTTATACCTTGTATACCTCAAATATACTTATATGTATATATAGACGCTAGATGTGTTTGAAATTCAAACCTACAGATTAAGATGGCTTCTATGGCTGCACGTAGAAAAACAGATGCTCATATATATATATATGATATATATATATATATATATATATATATATATATATATCAGATACTATATATATATATATATCTTTACAGTAGGCATAACCTTATTTTTCACCTCACTTGAACCAATTGCATCATGCAACAGTTCGCACCAACTGCAAATCCATCCACATATCAGTACCGCTAACTACACACAGGAAAGGCAGCGCAGCTTCTTCGTACCCGTGCATGGCATCTGCTATTTTAGTTACACAGCGCCTGCGCACTATCAGCGGTCAGCTGGCTGCTCACTGAGTCCGTCACTTCCACTTGGAGAACGCGTTTTCGTTGTTTTTGCCGTTTCCTCCTCTCTCGACCTCAAGTCTGCGCCGGAAACCGTCTCCCTCTCCATAGGCAGCTGAGCCCGCTGCCGCTGGCTCCAGCCAGTCGCACGCACACTCTAAAAACAGAACTTCACCGCATAGCACGCTGTGCGCCAACCTTTGCCTCGAATGATAGGGTTATCGCTTCTGATTCGAAGAGAGAGGTGGGCGTACGCCTTTTTGTGGCAAATTGGATATATGAATATTGCTACAAAAAGGCGTACTCCCCCCTCTCTCTTCGAATCAGAAGTGATAACCCTATCATTCTTGGCAACGGTTGGCAAACAACGTGCTATGCGGTGAAGTGCTGTTTCTAGAGCGTAGAAGGTCACAAGGTATCTGGTCGCGTCTGAGGGCTAAAGCATTACGTTTCTCTTGGTCGCAGGCGTTCGGATAACACGCTATAATGAACAGCTTTTTGTGTATGAATCGTTTGCTGCACTTGCGTTGGCAGGTATGACATGTGAGCTGCACTTTTTCATTCGAATGTAAGCGTCTTCTGCTCGGCTGCCGTTCACAACAAGGAACCGAGCATCTCCGTGGCTACGGGTTTCTGCTGACGAGTTACGTGGGCCTCTAGCGATTCACCGCAACGTTGTATTGGTTGCATAGGTGGGGAAGTTACTTTTATTTTGTAGTGCACTACCGTTACTCACTACTTTTTCAAAAAGTAACGCGTTAGGTTATTCGTTACTGTTGCGGTAGTAGGTAACGCGTTACTAACGCCGTTACTTCTGATAAGTAATGCCGTTACTTTTGCATTACTTCACCAGTTGTCCTTATAATATGTACCATTTTTGGTTGAGTCACATAAGTGCATTCCGCAAATCAATAGAAGCAGTGTTGGGCACAAACAAGGGTCACGCATGAACACAACTTACATATACGATTTATTGCAACGCAGAAGTAGTTGATGTTCAAAATTTTCATCTGTGAGCTTCGCCCGTTGGCATGAGAGGACGCCTAATGACAAGTGAGTGCTCCTTGTCAAGGTTGATAGAGACGGTGACCTTTTAAATCACACAGTACAAATCCAAACAGCCAATCCCTTGGTACTTTGTTACTTGTTCAGAGGGTAGAGGCTATTTTTCTGCCGCTTTTGCCCAATTCGTCCGTAAAATATCAGAGGGAGTGAAAAACAGAGGTGGTAAACAAAGGTGACATCTCAACCAGGGTAGGTCAATAACCCTTCTTTTGCGTTCTTCGTGGGTGGATGTGACCTTCTTGTCATTGTTGAAGATGAATAGAAAAAATCGAGGATTTTCCCGGATTCTGCATGCACGGTCCTCGCTCAAGCTTTTCAGACGATGAAGCAATGTTCCCGAACACGCAGTAACGCGTAACGCCGTTACGCGTTAGTTATTAAAAATGTTATGACGTTACGTTACTCATTACTTTTCTCGCAAATGTAATGCGTTACCATATCTCACTACTCGAATGTAACGCGTTACCGGTAACGCACTACTTTGTAACGCGTTACTCCCCACCTATGATTGGTTGTATCGTCGTCAGTAATGGAAAGTGTCTGGTGGATGCTTGGCGTTGCAATTATATTTACGTCAGTTGCAGTTATACTTACGTGTTGGCAATCTGACAACAAAGCAAGTGCGTTGTGGAGTGCGACTGTGATATTTGGAAGCTGTCCCCATTTGTTGCTCGATTTGTTTGCACGAATTATCGTACAAGACTGGGCCGTCTAATGTTTTATTTGACTGTGTTTCAACTCGTGTTCTTCGTTAACATTACTATTATTATTCAAAGCAGCTTCGCGCTTTCAAGCGATTCTGATTTACTCTGCATTTCGCGATCTACAGACGGGATGGGCTGGCAGTATTTCCTTCCGTCGAAGGACTTGTTGTTTGCTTAAGAATATGATTCACGCAAGAACTTGTGTTTTATGAGGCATTCAATGTTGAGCAGTTGTAAATCTGAACAGTTAGCATTAACAACAACCATGCCTACAGAAACTCAACTGCAGGGTATTCTGTAAGAGTATTCTGCACATCGTATTTATTTCTGATAATTGTTTGTTGTTTAACACATTTATTGTTCAACCAGGTTTCCAATACTATTAATACATACATCACCCCGAGACTGAGGGACACAAACTAATGACACCAGCTCGCCTGCTTCATTGCCACCTTATACTATTGTGTTACATAAGCTGGAAGCCACCAGTTGAGGTAACAGGAAAGAAGCAAAAAGCCCCAGTAGTCACGTAACATGCCCTATATTTTGCAATTAAAAAAAACGAGAAGTAATTGGTACTATTTCAAATAAACTGCTTTTTGGTCTTCTGGCGGGAATCTGCCTTCTTTATAAAAGAACTGTTCAATTTGCCACCTGGACAGAGAGTCCTCAGCTGTGCAGGCTCCACCGAGGATGTGGTCCCACTTGTATATGTGTCAAGGATGAGGGCATCAGGCTCAAACAGCTGAAATGTCGACATTTAGCTAACATAGTATGATAACAAAAATATATAAGACCTAACAACTGAAACATCTACATATACACATTAAATACTACACATGCATAAGTTTTATGCATATGCAAACACAGGATGTATTTTGCACTGTCACACAGCTCAGCAAAGAACTGTATTGGCACCAGTGTTACCAGCAAATAAGGGCTAAAGTAGCAGCACAGGCTCTACAGGATGTCCAGAGCAAGTTGAACTGGTTGAATACAGCAGTGCACCACTGATATGGTTATGGTTGGTAAGGTTATTTTTGGTAATGTGAAACAAAGTGCAGAGTTGTAGCAGGAACAAAATCTCACGAGGACATAATGCAGGTGCATAGAGCGTAGGTTCCTTTATTTTATAGGTGAACTACAAAGCACTTGCTGGAGTTGTTCTGGCATGTTACCCTGGTGAAAGACTTCAGCTGCCATACACAGGGGCCGCCCTGGTTTGAGAGAAGAAAATGAATAACACAGTATGCAACTCCAGTTCTGGTGAATGCAAATGGATGTAATCCACCTGAGCAATGATTGTAAGATAAGGAGTGTAAACAAGAAAATGTCCTCCTCAATATAATATTTGTGCGCATGATCAAGCACAAAAGAAAATAAAAACACTTGTGAACCATATACAGAGCCCGAATGGTAGTCAAGACACTGCTGCAAAGGGGAATCTGGGAGGAGGGTGCACAGCATTTGTCTGCTCAATGAGCTCGTTATTCAATGAGTTGCAGTGATCACGTGTCTCACCTCAGGGGTTTCAGGCTCCGCTGAGGAAGTCACCTGTAAACATGAAAGCAGATGAGTGAAGAAAAAATAATGCATAGATATGTTCAATATATTACATAAAATCATGCTAAACGAACTCTATTTTTATCAACAGTGCACCACCTGAGTTTAGTGACTAGATTCGGTAACTTCTATTTTGTCTATTTTTTTACTCTCTCTCTCTTGTGTGCAGTAAGCGGTCGCAAGGTTCCAAGTCACGCAGATTAGAATTAACCCATTTACGCAATCCTGAAATCCGTGATAGCATTTGGACCCAGGGTGCCGAACCGAAACGTTTTTCGTTCCGGTTCTATCACAAACGGTCCGGTACCGGTTCTGCTCCGGAGCAAAAAAATAACGTTTCATACCGATTTTAACCGGTTGCGTTTCTGGTGGGCATATTCATTCCCAGAAAAAAAAAAATCAATGTTGCAAAATGTAAACCCGTTTATTCCGCATACATGGTATTTGATATTAATAGGCAGCTGTGAAATTGGTAGCTCATGGTTCCTGTAGGTGTCTGTCTGCTCAAATAGGCTTTCTCCTTTCTTGAAGCGCATGATACAGACGGACTTGTTTGTCGTGATGTCATACGTAAAGTACTTTCTTGCTGGATTGGTGCGATCGCGTCCCATCCGAATGTCTGTTGCTGCTTCCTAGCCAGCAAGCACCACCGCACGAGTACGACGCAAATCGAGGAACACCTTCACTCACAAACGCGCTCGACGGCTCCGTTTTCTTTTCTTCGTGTCCTGTCCACAAAAGAGGCGCCACTTCGCACGCGCTTGCCCCCACGGATACGTAAATGTATTCAACTTCGCTGCTTCAAACAAGGGACGCGTTGCGCGATATTACCGATAGAGGAGCCGTTACGCAGCCCCCTTGGGTCGCTGTTTAGTTGAGGAGAGTTTGGCCGGATGAAATTAAAACGAACACTACGGCACATTGGTAGAGAGTCACAACCGGTCACATGTACCTCTAAGTCTATGTGCGCGAACGATAAAACGTTACAAAGGCAGCCTAAGGGTCATAGTATACCGATATACATACCACCGTAACCGTAACCCTCGCAAAGTATCCATGACATGACTTCAGAACACACGACGTCAGTTTCATTCGCCTATTCGTAGTCCACACCGGCGAAGTTTTTTCTTGGACCGGAAACCGTTAAATACGTAAATTTTCAGTTCCCCTCCTGAGCGAAAAAGAAAAAAAAAAAAAAAAAAACGTCTACGGTTTCGATTCCGTTCCGGTTCGCACCAAAATAGCGGTTTTTTTTTTGTGTTCGGTTCGCTGCGACACCCTGTTTGGACCACGCGGACTGAGAGATTTTTGTTAGCCCAAGTAACGAAAAGTACTCACACTTTTGCGCCACTTGGACGTTCTCTCCCCGGTGTGGACAGGTATTCTGATGACGCTACACCTTGATTCAAACGACACTGAGCTCGGTATCCAGTACGTTGAAGAGATTCAGCGTCCCCTTCGTAATCGCAATCATGGAAATGTTCGCTACAAGCACGAGCAGTCGATGGCACCGCACCGTCTTTCCATTCCTGCGGTCCGATTGGTTCGTGGCTTCAAAAGCTGTCAAAAGCGTCAGTCGTCACTAAGGAAGCATATGACATCGGATGCCCGGCGAATATTGACGTGAATTAGGGCAACCAACCATCCAGCATCGTCTCGACATGTCGGCGAAACCCACAGCGTGCGACCAGGGGCGCGAAGCTGTAGTAGAAATCTATTGTAGCGGAAAACTCACGTGACCTCCGGAGCTGGACCAATGACTGAGGAGTAGCCACCTTTTTTTTCTTCTTTTATATCGCCAATGACGTAAAGACGTGTCGCCGGTTTCTCTCTCACTACTTTCCTCCTCTCTGCTCTGCTTCCCGTCTTTTTTTGTTGTTCCTTTTTTCTTCCTTTCACTGTTTTTTGGTTAGCGTTTGTCTGAATGCAGTTGGAGTTACAGAAAAACGACGGAGCGTTGGCTGGTTTTGTCATATTAAGTATTTTATTGTGCGACACACGGTTATGCAAGCAAGACGTACACAGCGTGTCTGCGGTAACGAAAACAACATGACATTAATATTGCTCCGGAATTTGCTTGAAGAAGCCTGACGATGTCGGACTGCCTATGGCAAGGACTGCTACTGGAGACTGGAGCTCGGTGGCTGCAAGATGAAAATTAGTATCAGATATACAGCTATGCATGTGAAAGTTGCAATGTAAACAGAAAGAATAAAGGTGCTATTGAATGCGAAAAATATAAGAACGATTATGGTAGGGTTGTGAGAAGCTCGCAGCCATGGGGTGTGATGAGCGACCTTAGTACAAGAAATATCTTTTATCGCGCTACTTCACAATGATATATTCAGGCCGAATAGCCTGACAAGCTTGACTTTGGAGCTATACGTACAGAATAGCTACTAAGTCAACGTCGGATGAAGCTTGTCGTGCGAAATCACCGAGAATCACACTTACAGTAGCGTCATACATTTAGACAGTACGACGTGAGCGGGTACTTAATCATAATATGAAGATGATATTGTTTCACGAAAAGAAATATAGTCTACCATCGTAACTGCAAAGCTACGCTGTCTGTCTCCGCCACAGCGTATTCCGGTCCCGATTTACAGTGACTGTTGAGCTACTAATTCACAATACACGAAGTGAATGCGGTGTTAGAAGACAACAAACAATAACAAATGACTTACCTGACGACAGTCGTTGACCGGCTATCGGGTACGAGGCGTTCGGACTCTCGAATCGTTTCTACACCAAGAAGCAGAGCAGAAATGTTGCCCAGGCATCTTCCCTGGCAGCTGTGACTGTTCGAGGACACTCACATGATACAGCTTTCGTTTTTAAACAGGAAAAATCAGAACTCATAGAGCAACCCAACCGCTACACAACACTAGCCGTCCGAGACGGACCACTCCGCGACGACTCGGCGACTCCGTGGACGCCGGTTCCAGCCGGCACAGCCGCCGCGCTGTCGCCTGTTTGAGCGCTCGCGAACTAATTTGAAAACGGTCAATCATCGCTCAGAAAACCATGGGAACCAATCAGCAAGCACTAGCCACCGGATGTCTCCATGACGTTCAATCTATGACGTTTTCTGACGTTCGATGACGTAAAACGCACGAAGCGCCCCACTTTATCCCGCAAAGGAACTTGCGAGTTTCGGGCCCTTTGTGCGATTGCGATAGACCGCGACCATCCCGCAGAAGCTGGCGTCATGGAGGTTTCCACTCCCAATGAACGCATACGCGGGGTCCTATGGCGCATGCTCCTGGCGGTACACGACACGTCACGATGACGTGTTGCGAAACCGGCTGTGGTCCCGCCAAGTTGCTCGCTGAGTCTCCGCGCGGCAGCTCGCCACAGCGCGGCGCCAGCTGTACTCCCATTGCCGTTCCGTTTGAATTCGCTCCCGAGAAGACTCCTCGTATGACGAAGGTAAAATTTTGGTTTTAGACTCAGAAATATGTTTTCTTTCTGATAAAAACGAGAAGAAAAATCATTTGATAGTCCCTTTAAAAGCATATCTGTATTCATTTTATTGTTTAAAAAATTGTTATGCTATCAGGTTTAGAATGTTACTATCCCACCCGTGGGCCATGAGAATTATGTAAATTGATTTACAAAAATATGTGATGTGTAAGAAAAAATCAGAGTTCAAGGTAACTCGTTACAAGTAACTCTGTAACTAAGTTCCTTTGTTTGGTAACTTAACTCAGTACTTTTGCGCCGTGGTAGTTTTCAGAGGAACTCGTTCCTTTTTCAGATAACTTTACCAAAGTGCCTCAAGTTAAGTTCCAAGTTACTTTTAACTCGCTTTTCACTCACCACCACATATTTTCTTGCTTTCTCCTCGGTTCCTTCATGGCAGTTTTTGCAATAAAACGTGATATTCAATCAATGACAGTATTTTGTTCAGGAAGTAAGAAGCGCGCCATTGAAATGATGCTGAACTATTGTGCGCCCACAAGGAGTAAGATGTAAAGCGTTCGAATAGACCTCTACCAGAGAAACGTCATCATGACATTGGTAGACAGACTGAAACCGAAACAAAATCGGAAGGAGAGGGCTGGGTTCCACGAGCGGGCACTTGTTCGCTGCCTCCCATTGAAAGAAAAGCAGGGCCGAGGCTTTCTGCGCGAGCTTGTTCACCTCTAGCTTCGAGCGTAGTTCAATTCTACCAAATTTGTGGGGCTGTCGAACACTATGACGTCATTTGTTTACAAACAGGGAGAGGTCTATTGTTGGACATAAACGAAAACGATCTAAGCGTGCACTCCTCCGCAGGCAACTCAAGCTCTAACTCAACTGCTCACGCGCGCTGCACGTGGCTAATGCTATTTTGTGTCCGAAGCAACTTGGAAGTAACTCGTTCTTTTTTTTTAAGTAACTCAGTAACTGCGAGTTACATTTCAGGCTGAAGGTTGTGTCTGTTGATTCATATATAGGTAGCTTTTCAGTAGCTCTGCTTGCTTAGAAAATGATTGCCTGAAATAATTATTGTCTTGTATCTGTTTCAGTTGTTCACTCGATTGACATTAATAAAAATAATGATCATGAGTCGAATATTATCTGGAGTTGGGAAATCTGCATATTTCTGAGTCGCATTTCAGATGAATGCTTGTGTTGTTTCTGTGTGGTTCATCTATTTCACCAACTTTCTATTGCAAGATACTATAAAAAAATCGAAATAAATTGATTAAATTTGCAATGTTTCTCGTTTTGATTGAGTATTTGCTTCACCGATGTTATCATAATATTTCTCTTAAACCGGTTTGCTCTCATATTGATGTCTGTTCTTAGTTTTTGCTGGCTATTAATTGTTTGCGATCAATGTTGAATAAAAAAAATATCGCTTCTGTACAAACGTGTCCAACAAGTGGGCTTGAGAATGTCCTATTTGGTGAAAGAAGGAAAGGAATGTGTGATAGAGTGAGTTCCCCACCCCTTGGAGTAACAAAGCATGCACAGTTTCTTCACTTTGGTTGTATATATAGAGATAAGGTCTTCCCGCTTTGAGGAAGAGGAGCAGAAAGCGAGAGATAGCTGCCTTGGTTGTTTCTCATGTCTATTTTCTATATGTTGGGTATCTCCAGTGGATTTATAAAATAAAGTAAGGTTTGTAATATCCGCTAGAATGAAAACTAGAGTGTTAGATCAGATTAGGTCACGAGGGTGATTTTATGTGGTTCAAATGATAGATTATTTACCTCTGTTGTTTACGTGATGGAGAATGCGCCGCTTAGAGAAACCGGTTCACCCTGATATCGTTGTCTTTGCATATTTTTTTTTGTTGTTGTTGGCTATTGTTTGTGTTCCCCTGTTCTTCAGCCTTAAAGGTCAGCTATGCCGATATCCCAAATAGTCGTAACGGTTGTGATATTCTGAAAGCCCACCTCTAACTCTCACCAAAATGCACTTTCATTCTCACACAAGCCGTGGGTCACACCGCCTCGGACACACTTTGGGAAGCATAAAACACAGCGATTGCTAATATTGTGGATGCTTCTTTTTTATTTTTGGCCGTGATGAAACATCTTCGGCCGAAATGAGACTACCTTCGGCCGTAATGAGATTTGGCCGTAACGAGACACTTGGGGATTAAAGGATTTTCGGCCGTAATGAGACTTTGGCCGTAATGAGACTTCGGCCGTAATGAGATGTTACCGGGGCGGTGTACACCCTCCCTGCAGTTTTGCAACACCCCCCTCCCCCTGAAATTTCTCAGGTGACCCCACCCAGCTCGGATTACATCCTGTACTGTCAAACTTGGGCTGTAGGACCACAGTCATGCAGATGATTGTACAATGCATTTGTCCAAAATCATTTGAAAGTGACTGTTCAATGCATATATTGCGCGCATATACGAGCAAAAATGCGTTCGGGCACTCAAACTCAATGTGGATCATCAAGAACCATTTGCGCCCAACTCAGTCTAGCAAGGTATTCTGCTTTTTTCGTCTAACGTTTTCACCGTTGGTTGCTAGGTATTCATTGAGCTTCGTGAGACAAGGTGGTAGCCTTTTTTTTTGTCGGTCGTGTGATTATGCATCTTAATGTTGAAATGCCGTTCATAATGAATCTGTATTCTAATGTATGTGTTCTAATGTAATAACATATTCAAATAAAACGGGAAAGCTGTGCAAATATATCACCATTGTGCCACGATTCTTTCCGTGTCTAAGAAAAATTCCGTAAGTGGAACCTTCACCAAGCATACCCCCCCTCCCCTCTTGAAAGCTTTGCACCCCCAGCAGTGAATTTCTGGGGAAATCACTGTCCAGGAGCCATGCAGACGCAAAATAAATACCAGAGCACATATGGCCACTTAGGAATGTTGTTTCGGGGGTCTGAAGAGTTAGGGCACAGCATAGGCCCTACAAATCAAATCAGTCGGTACACCTTGTCCCTCTGTAAAGTGCTAAAATAACACTTTACAGAGTCAAACTCACAATGTTCAAACTCAAAGTGTTAGAAGCAATTTATGTGACTGACATCACTGGTCAGCCTCTGGATTAATTCCATACTCAGGAATTATTGCACAAATCACTTCGTATTTAATATTTATCATGCGGGACATGACAAGCAATTTGTAGGATGCAACCACGTCTGCAGCAGTCACGACTGCCTCTTACTTTTACAGTTAGAGACACGTTGTCAAGCAATTCACAAAGGCCAGTCTTACAGGCGGAGTTGAGAGCATCTCAGAGAGGCGGACAGTTGAGAGCATCTCAATTTTAATGAGACGAGACTAGTAGTATAGATAGGGTGGGAGAGAAAAGCAGTGAGAGTTATAAGCGCGTTTAATGACCGCTGGGCCGACTTCAATATTTTCCCGCGCGCAGTGGGTGGTACTCGGGTGGAGGGATGCACACGCGCCTACCGCGTGGCCCGAGGGGTGCGCGTGCGCTTATCCTCGCACATTTTCAGCCTGGTCACTTTTCAGCCTTACACTCGCGTATTTTTCTAGCGGCGCGTGTGCGGAGGGTTGTCCGCGCACGCGCCGCCGAAAAAATAACATATATATACATGCATATACATGCAAAGAGGAGTCATACACAAAAAGTACAAGTTGAAATATATTTATTAAAGCCAATTATATTGCCAATTGTAATGCCAATAGTGCTGGGAATTATGCTGTGACTCTGCGTAGATGAGAAAAATACAGCCAAAAAACCTGAAGCAGAAGAAACAATACGATACACGTAACAGATATATACTTATTACAGGTATGATGCAATAGCATCGAAGACGTATCAGACATCAAACACAATGTTTTTTGTTAATGGTAATCATACACACAAGATTTCAATGAATCATAATTAAAATAGAATAGCACATTTAATCAAAGAAGACATTCTTGATCAATATGATTACAATCAAAACTACAAGTTGTATTATAAAAAGTAATATTCCTATACGTGAGAACCGTCATTGCAACAGTGGAGTTTCAATTACAAGTGCCGATAGATGTAAGTAATTAATTGTGCACAAGAGAGAGGCCCTGGAAGACCATGGGACAGATAGAGGGACGACACAAACAAAAGAAGAAATAAAATCTATAACAAAGGACACAATACTTAGTTAGAGAAGATATTCTTAAGCAATACGACTACAATCAAAATTACAAGTTTTATTATAAAAAGTCTGAGACGTGACCACCATCATTGCAATAGGGGAATTTTAATTTCAGTTACAAGTGCCGATAGATGTATGCAATTAATTGAGAACAACAGAGACCCTGGAAGACCATGGGACACGAACGACAAGAACGACACGAACACAAGAGGAAATAAAATCTATAACAAAGGACACTACATTTAATCAAAGAAGATATTCTTAATCAATACGATTGCAATCAACATTACAGGTTTTATTATAACAAGTCTGAGTCGTGATCACTATTATTGCAACACCAATAATTTCCTCATGATCATGTTTCTTATTAAGTATTTTAAGTAATTTCAAGCACAATAGGGAATCTAAGTTGCATATGTTTTGTTCCAACATGGCACAGCTTTTAATTATTCAATTTCTTATTAACTGAATAGCATAGACGTAAGGAAATAATGAGAAACATCATAACACGATGAACAGATAACATTAATAGAGAGCCAAACCCGCGCATCATCCAACACGTAAACAACAGATACAAGCAGGAAAATAATAGCGAAACAATCTATCAAATCGAGAAACATTACAAATTTAATACTGTGACTGGCACAGGCTTAGCGCTGAAGAACGGAGGAACACTCGAAGCGGCACGTTCTCCAACACGTAAACAACAGAGGAGAATACTCTATCATTTTAACTATCATAAGTTCATCCTCGAGTCTTAATCTAATCGAACACTATACAATTTTCATTCTAACAGACACTACAAACCTTACTTTGCTTTATGAATCCAACACAGAAAATAGATATGTTAAAAATGAACTTCACCACATAGCACACTCCTAGCCAACAACCATCTCGAATGATATTGTTATCTGCCCTGATTTATTGAAGACGGGAGGCGTACGCCTGTTTTGTGACAGTTATGAACATTTCGAGCGCAATAGGGAATCTAAGTTTCATATGTTTTGTTCCAACATTACACAACTTTTAATTAATCAATTTCTTATTAAGTTAATAGCATAGACGTAAGGAAATAATGAGAAACATCATAACACGATGCACAGATAACATTAATAGAGAGCCAAACCCGCGCATCATCGAACACGTAAACAACAGATACATGCAGGAACAATCGAAACAATAGCGAAACAATCTATCAAAACGAGAAACATTACAAATTTAATACTGTAAGTAGCACAGACTTAACGCTGAAGAACAGAGGAACACTCTAAGTGGCACATTCTCCAACACGTAAACAACAGAGGAAAATAATCTACCATTTGAACCATCATAAAATCATCTTCGTGACTTAATGTAATCGAATACTATACGATTTTCATTCTAACGAAAGCTCCAAACCTTACAGTGATGGAGGCATCCAACACAGAGAAAATATGCATGGTACAGTGAGGGAGGATCTCGGTTTTCACTCTTTTCCTCAAAGCCGGGAGACCTTATCCTCTATCTATACGACCAAATCCAAGCATCTGCGCATGTTTTATCATTCCAAGGGTTGCTTGTGGGGTAAAGCACTATTCCTTCTTTCAGCAAACAGGACAATCTCAAGGTCAGATAAGATAGCACAAAGGCGATATATTTTATTGTACAATTATCCCAAATAGATGTTGGTATTATTCGCAGGGGATCACTATCTTTTCACATTCTTTCATTGCAATGGAAGTCTTTCTTCAAAGCGCACGACAAGTCGGCTAAGTTTGTACAGAGGCGATATTTTATATTGAACATGTAGAGAAAGTCCAAATTATTCAATGCTAGAGACAATACTCAATCAAAAACGAGAAACAAATTTCTACAGAAAGTTAAAACAGAAAGTTCTATATAGATGAACCACACAGAAACATCATATGTGAAATGCAACTCAGAAATATGAGGCACTCTCAACTCGAAGATTATTTTTACTAATGTAAATCGTGTGAACAATTGAAACAAATACAAGACAATAATTATTTCAGGCAGTAACTTTCCAACTCATAGAATATCAATCGAGTGAATACCTCAAACCAAGTCAAAACAATAATTAATTCAAACAAATCAGTTCTAAGCAAGCAGCGTGAATACACCACAGAATGTGTCAGAAACTTGTCTTTTTCAATGAATAAACAGGATCAAGCGGATTCAAGTGATAAAGTAAGTGATGAAAGCCGACGACCCCAACGCCAGCATCAAGTTTGGGAAGGGAGCTTTCTAGTGCGGTCTTGTACATAGAATCATTAAAAGCACACGTTTTTTCATACTCACCACATCTTTTTGTAAATTAATTTCCATAATTTTCATGGCAACACAAGCGGGATATTAATAACTTCTAAACCAGATGGCATCAAGGGAGTTCAGTGCCTTCCTCTAAACCACCGAAGTCGATGTCGAGACAACCCGCCGCATCTGAGGACCGTCGAGTCCTGCCCGAAGCCAGTGCTTCAGCCTGGAACGACGATTTCGGTCGCCCGCAGCATTTTCCGCCATTGAGGCCTCCTTCAGTGCCGTCTATTCCTCCTGTCGGCCATTTTTCTGTACATCCCAATATGACCCGCCAACGTGAAAGGAAGGAGGTCACAAAGGAGGAAGGCCACCGCCTCGCCAATCAAGGCCGCGTCCCCAGCCAGCGCACACAAAGGTAAAGCGGTCTTTGTCACCCGTCTGTGCCCGTCGACTAGTCCTGAAGACGTCGCGTCCTACTTGCGAGACAGTGTAGGTGTAGTGTCTCCCGTGTGCACCAAGTTGATTACCCGCAGCCCGGCCTATGCGTCATTCCACGTTACTTGCAGTGACGCCGACATCATGAAGTTGCTAGATGAGAACTTCTGGCCAAGGGACTGTCTATTCCGTGAATTTTCTGGCGTTCTCCGACCTACCATGATTCAAGCTGTAGTGGTTGTGAAGCCACCGGTCAGTGGCGCCACCTAGGCGAACGGGTCTCCAGGTGTAAGATATCGAATAAAGACTTCACTTGTTGTTTTGGTATGAGACGAGACGGGTCCTCTTCACTTAGGCTCCAGCTGCCCTAGGTCCTGCCTACTGGGCACGGCCTCCGCGACATGGTGTCAGAAGTGTTGGAAGAACTTAACTCCAAAACCAAAGGCACCGACCTCCGTCTGGTAACTCAGCATGGCAAAAACCTCGTCTGACGCAACCGGCCAGCAGCCTTCGTGGTTAGGCCTAACGCTTCAATAACCGGAGCCATTCGACTTCGACAACCCAGCAAGTTGGGCGTCGTGGAAGACTCGCTTTGAAGACTATGCCGTCGTTTCCGGATTACAAGAAGCTACTCCGGAGGTTCGAATACGCACGCTACTCTACTGTGTGGGGCCGGAAGCTCGCCCGCTTCTCGGCACTTTCTCACTCGACGCAGCTTCGCTACAGTCGTACGACGCAGTAGTCAACAGTTTCTCCGAGCATTTCGTGCATCCGGCGAACGAACTTTATGAGTCCTCACGTTTCCACAAACGTGTTCAACAACAAGAAGAGAGCGTGGACGGCTTCTATGCGGAACTCTGTAAGTTAGTGAAACGTTGCAACTATCCTTCGGGGACAGTGGAAGAGCGGCTAGTCCGCGACAGGTTCGTCGTTGGGCTGCGGGATGCAAGGCTCTCAGAACACTTATGTCGTAACGCGAAGCTTACACTCAAAGATGCATGGACACAAGCCCGTCAGTCGGAAGACGCGGACAAGCAACGAGCAATGGAGCAATCTCAATCTTCAAGTGAAGTAACCCGGGTGTTGACCATGGACGCTGCGCAAGCTCAGAAACTGCCGCCTCGTCGACGCTCAAACGCCAAACGAAAAACTGTTCGCCCAGGTGAAAAGGACGGCCGTTATGGCGACTCGACATGTTTCTTTTGTGGCCGTGGTCTTCACGCGCGTACAGAATGTCCAGCGCGTAACTCTGTCTGCAATTTCTGTGGGAAAAAGGGCCACTTTGCGGAAGTTTGCCGTTCGCGGAAGCAGAAGTACACCAACTTGAACACTATTCAGCTGCACTCTCTGGGTTGCCCACCCTTATTGAAGGCCAAGTTTGTTGACATTACGGTGGACGATTACACTTCACAGTTCAAGGTAGACTCCGGAGCCGAGTTTTCTGCAGTCCCCAGTGGATTTCCTACAGTTACAGCGGAGCTTGACAAGGTTGAGGCCCTCTTGACAGGTCCTGGAGGCCAACCATTACAAGTACAAGGCTCGTACGTGGCACGCCTTTACTGGCACGGAAAAGAATCCTCGCAGCGTCTCTACGTCGTCGATTCACTCACAGTGCCTTTGTTGGGTTTTCCGGCTATCCAAGCCCTCGGAGTTGTCAAATTTCTCGGTACAGTGGCCACTCCTGAAGCTACGCTGAATGCCGAACTGTTCCAGGGTCTTGGTACGCTGAGAGAGGAGTACACCATCCGCTTGAAGCAAGACGCCGTCCCATTTTAACTGAGCGCACCTCGTCGAATCCCTATTCCTCTTCGGGAGGTTGTTCGTCAGGAACTTAACAAATTGGAACACGACGGTGTGATTCGCCGTATCGAGAAACCTACTCCCTGGTGCTCTGGGCTAGTGGTAGTCCCGAAACAGGATGGGAATTACCGTTTTTGCGTTGACCTCACACGACTAAACGAAGTAGTTCTCAGAGAGCGCCATATCTTGCCAACGGTTGAACAAGTTCTTGGTCTACTCGGTGATGCTGCCGTCTTTTCTAAACTGGATGCAACAGCAAGTTTCCATCAAGTCAGGCTGTCTCCCGAATCACAGGACCTGACGACATTCATCACTCCTTTCGGTCGCTATTTCTTTTGCCGGCTCCCCTTTGGAATCACCTCAGCACCTGAGTATTTCCAAAAACAGATGTCGAGGATTCTGGAGGGTCAGGAGGGAGTTGTCAACATGATTGATGATGTCCTGGTGTTTGGACGCAACCAGGAAGAACACGATGCAAGACTCAAACAGGTGCTGTCTCGTCTTGCGGCCGCAGGAATCACGTTGAATCGAGACAAGTGTCGTTTCGGTGTGAATGAAGTTTCGTTTTTGGGTGTCATCGTTTCGGCACAAGGCATAAAGCCTGATCCAGCCAAGATTGAGGCAATCCAGACAATGCCACCACCCACAGATGTCGCAGGCGTCAGACGCCTACTTGGCATGGTTAATCATCTTGCACGATTCATACCACACGTCTCAGACATCACCGCACCAATTCGTGTCCTATTGAATTCCAAGGCCAGTTGGGTTTGGCAGCACGAACAAGAGACTGCATTCACAAAGATCAAGGAACTCCTAACGTCGAATCGGTGCTTAGCAAAGTACCACCCATCTTATGCTACCACAGTTTCGTCTGATACAAGCTCTTTTGGACTCGGGGCCGTTCTCATCCAAACGCAACCAAGTGGCGAACGCAGGCCGGTGGCCTTTGCTGCCAGGGCAATGACTCCCACAGAACTCAGGTACAGTCAGACAGAAAAGGAGGCCTTGGCGACAGCATGGGCAATTCAACGGTTTGACGAGTTTATCAGAGGCATTGCCTTCACTGTGGAAACCGATCACCTGCCCCTCGTTTCGCTGTTTGGCAAGATGGAGCTGGACATTTTACCTCCGAGAGTTCAACGACTAAGACTAAAGTGAATGCGCTATGAGTTTCAGATGCTCTACGTCCCGGGGAAGTTGTTAGCCACAGCTGACACGTTGTCACGGTGTCCTCCTGCACCTCAAGTGGATGCGGTGGAACTCTTTGCAGTAGAAATGGTTGCTGCTACACCAGAAGTGTTGCCTGTTAACTTACAGGCTGTAAGAAACGCACAAGTCTGCGATGGAGAGTGTAGCACTCTAGTCTCCTTTTGTGAACATGGCTGGCCATATAAGTCAAAGTTGCCAGTCCATGTGACTAAGTACTTGTCAGTGAAAGATGAACTTTCTATTTGCGATGGACTTCTTCTCAAAGGCACTCGCCTTGTCATCCCGGCGTCACTGCGAGCAGCAGTTTTGTGTCTTCTTCATGATGGACATCAAGGTATCAACCGTACGAAGTCCCTTGCTCGCGAGTCAGTATGGTGGCCGGGAATATCAGCGGAAATCAACTCTCTCGTCACAAACTGTGAAAAGTGTGCGAGTACCAGACAAAACCCTGCACAACCGCTCATGTCCACTGACCTGCCCAGTCGTCCATGGGAAGTTCTAGGCTTAGACTTGTTCCACCTTAACGGCCAAGTGTTTGTAATGGTTGTGGATTACTACTCGCGCTACCCAGAGGTAATGACACTGAGAAGCACCACAGCCCAAGTTGTAATTGGGGTACTTAAAAGCCTTTTTGCCCGGCATGGGATCCCCCAGCAAGTACGTTCGGATAACGGACCCCCATTTTCGTCGCGGGACTTCGCAGCCTTCGCCCTGTCTTATGGCTTCGACCATGTTACAAGTAGTCCCCACTACGCACAGTCTAACGGAGAAGTCGAGAGGATGATTCGCACAGTAAAGGACCTACTACGTAAAGCAAAGGACCCGCATCTAGCCCTCCTGAACTACAGAGACACACCGGGAGTGACCGGTTTTAGTCCAGCGCAGTTACTCATGGGGAGAAGACTCCGAACACGAGTCCCAAAAACTGAAAATCAACTTCGTGCACAGTGGCCGAAAAGGGAAGAGGTGGCAGGCAGGGATGAACCCTACAAAAGGAAGAAGGCCCAGGACTTCAACAGGCATCATCAGGCTAGAGAGCTGCCGCCACTTCGGACTGGACAGCAGGTCTGGGTGCGTCCAGAGCAGGTACGCGACACCGTGCTGAGCCCTGCTCAGCGTCCAAGGTCTTTTGTGGTCGAGACAGAGCGTGGTGCAATTCTACAGCGCAACCGGAGGCACTTGGTGCCTTTCCTACGAAAGCTTCCTTCTCTTCCGGTACTACAGCCTCCAGTATCAACGGACTCTGCACCAGGGACCGGTACCCCTGTTCTGCAACACGGTGAGCGTGACTGTGCCGTGTACACCCGTAGTGGCCGCCGTGTGATCCCACCGGACCGTCTAAACTTGTGACTCTCAAAGGGGGGAGATGTAGTGGTTGTGAAGCCACCGGTCAGTGGCGCCACCTAGGCGAACGGGTCTCCAGGTGTAAGATATCGAATAAAGACTTCACTTGTTGTTTTGGTATGAGACGAGACGGGTCCTCTTCACTTAGGCTCCGGCTGCCCTAGGTCCTGCCTACTGGGCACGGCCTCCGCGACACAAGCGGCTCCCCGCGATGACGCAGCCACCTCCCCTCAACACGATGCAGTACCTGCATAACGATAGTAATAATGTGTTTGACTGCACCGTATATTATCAGAATGTCCGCGGCCTTCGTACGAAAAACGTTGAGTGCTTCCACATTGTCATTGATCTTGATTTTGATGTCCTTTGTTTGACTGAGACGTGGCTGTGGCCAGGCATACCAAGTTCCTCGTGTTTTCCAGAATATTACACTGTCTTTAGGTCCGACCGTTGTGAGACGCAAGCCCAAAGGGGTGGCGGTTCGCTTATTGCTGTGCGGTCCCCGTTATAGCTGTCGCCGTCGTTCCGATCTTGAGCTAGTGCCCGATTGTGTTTGGGTTGAGCTCATCCTCAGTGGCAATGACCGGATACTAATAGGGGTGCACTACTTTCACCCTGGATTTAGCCCAGATGCCCTTGAAAGGTACTTCCTACTTCTGGGAGAAAAATTAATTCGACTACAATGTAAAATATTAATTTTGGGTGACTTCAATGCTCCTGGTGTCGACTTTATTAGCAATAACGTAACAGCGCATAGCTCCTGCTCAGTCCGTTTCTGCCATTCACTTCTTGACTTTGCTCACTTTCATCAGCTCGTGCAACTGAATAATGTCCCTAACAAGGACGGTTACACGCTGGACTTATGTTTTTCAAACTTCAGTGCCTCTGTCGAGCGCGCGCTCTCGCCTATCGTTCCTACTGATGGTTATCACCCCCCTCTGTCCATTGTACTCCCACACGTACGGGCCGATGTCACGCGTCCCCAGTCCTCCAGGTTGGCTCTCAATAGAGGCGACTATGTCGGCCTCTATCATCATCTTGATTCGTGTGATTTCTCGTCTGTACTTAGCTGTTCTGACCCCAACGACGCAGTGTCTCGCTTTACCGAAATTTTTGTTGACAGCATTACTAAGTATGTTCCGCAGTATACACCTCGTCGTTCAAAGTATCCACACTGGTTTCCCCCGAATCGCGTCGCTATCTCAGTAAGAAAAAGTATTTTCACAGGAGGTATAAAAAACATGGGAACGCGGCTGACTACGAACAATTTGTTATTTTTCGCGCACGTTTCAAAAAAGCCGTTGTGCACGACCGCAGGTTGCACTTGAGCACCGTCGAAGCGAATGTAAATGATAATCCTCGTAACTTCTGGAAGTGGCACAAACTTCAGAAACGCGGTCCGGTCAAGTCGCATTCTCTCAGTGACGGTCACGCCTTGTATTCTGACCCACCAACCGTTGCAATGTTTGCTGCGCAGTTTAGTTCGGTGTACGACGGTACCAGTAACACTACTGCTTCCGCTGATTTCAAGACCGCACCGTACACTGATGATTTGCCCACATTTGTTATCACTGAGAGTGATGTAAGCGACGCGATCCGCAGGTTGAAACCCACAACAACACCCGGCCCTGATGGAATTCCAGCTATTTTTCTGAAAGCTTACTCTGATATTGTTACACCTGTACTATCGTTTATTTATAACTTGTCACTGAGATGCAATAATTTTCCTAGTCACTGGAAGTCATCCGTTGTGATTCCTATCCACAAGTCAGGAGACCGGCACATTGCGACCAACTACAGACCGATCAGTATTCTATGTGCGCCTTCCAAAGCGTTTGAGCACATCATATATACACACTTGTCGTCGTTCTTCAAACGCAAGCTCGTTGACTCTCAACATGGCTTCATGACAGGCAGATCTACGGTAACAAATTTGGTATCCTTCATGTCCTCCGTTGCCCATGTCGTCAGTGCTCGCGGTCAGATTGATGTATCAAAAGCTTTCGATTTAATGAGTCACGGCGTCCTACTAGATAAGCTACGTACATCCGGTGTTTCTGACCCGCTTGTTGCATTCTTCGAGTCATACCTAAGTCAGCGTTCCTGTTCTGTTTTTGTCTCGGGCGCGTACTCAGATGCATATGTTCCCACATCTGGGGTTCCTCAGGGATCCAACCTAGGTCCCCTGCTTTTTAATATTTTTGTGAATGACATGTCATCCTGCCTAAAACATTCTGCTCTACTTCAGTATGCGGATGATTTCAAATTAATGAAAGTGATCTCTTCGGTTTCCGACTGCTTACAGCTACAGGCAGATATACCCAATATACTGTCATGGTGCAGTGCCAACGGTCTGAAAATTAACAGCGCAAAGACGAAGGTTGTCTCGTTCAGACGCAAGACAAATATCTCAGTGTTTCGATACTTCTCCGACATTGAAATATGTCGTGTTGACAGTATCCGAGATTTAGGAGTTATTTTTGATGCCAAACTGCTATTCCATGAACATGTCACAGCGGTCCGTTCTTCCGCTCTTCGCACGCTGGGCCTCCTGTCATATACATGCAAGGAGTTTCAGACTCCTGCTGTCTTCGTTAAACTTTACAAGTCCTATGTTCTTCCTAGGCTTGAATATGCCTCTGTTGCTTGGAACGCACTTTCAGGTACTGATATAAAGCGTCTTGAGGCTGTACAAAAACGAGCGCTCCATATCATACACAATGGCTTTTTACGAAAAAAGTTATTGTATGACTATGACACACTATTGCAATGTTTTCACCTTCACCCACTGGCCACACGTCGCTCTATCGCCGACGCCCTATTTCTGTACAAATGTGTCCATGCCCGTGTTGATTCGCCACTCCTGCTGAGCCTCCTAAACTTTTGTATTCCTCGCGCGGCTTTTCGTAATCCACCAGTCTTCTACGTTAAACGCTTCTGCCCCAGCGATCCGATTACCCGATGCCAAATTCTTCTGAACTCGCTTCCCCCCACATGTGATATTTTCCACACCTCAAGCGCATCCCTTAAACGCGACGTTATTTCTTTCCTTCATCAGTGAATTTTCAATCGTGATATTCTTTCCTTTGTTTTGTACAATATATCGTCTCATTCCATCTTATTACTTATGTGCTGCGCGTAATCTTTGTATTGTTGTTTTGTTGCTGATATTTCATTGCATGTACTGCGTGGTATATTTGTCTGTAAATATGTAAATACGTATGCCTGTTATGTTTGTAATGTACCTCTGCTAGTATGCCACTGTATATGTATTATATATATGTCTGTACATAATTATTTGTGCGTTTATGTCTGTATTGTATCCACTGTGAGTTATGTGTATTGTGTGCGCCAACACCATGGCCTTAGCGGCCGTTCTTGGGCGCTAATAAAAATTATTATTATTATTATTATTATTATAACAAATTTTTAAACAACAAAATGAGCATAGATATGCTTTTAATGAAGTTTGGCACAATTAAATCTCTTTTTAAGGCACACTTGAAAACAGAACACACAATTACTCTACATTGGAGAGATGGACGGATTTTGTACTCGCTACCACAAGTCATGGGAGGACATGGTAAAAAACTGCTTCGAAAAAGATGAGCCGCGAAATGATATCATTATCACAGCATTTCAGTACGTCCTAGACGTGGTCGTATTCGGAGATATGGTGCAAATTACAGAATTGAAGGTGCAAGAATTTGTATGCAGAAGCTACAATAATTTTAAAAATATTTGCACGTCAACATCGGAAGGGCCACTGGTATTGATGGCAGACTTTTTGAGGTTTGCTCACGACGAATTGAAATACACTACAGGTTTTCCCGCTCATTTTAATCCATTGGTCACTCAATTTAATCCAAGTGCTACTCAATTTAATCCAGTGGTGAACCAAATTAATCCAGACACCAACCAATTTAATCCAAGCGCTACCCAATTTAATCCAATTGTGTACGACTGTGTATTCAGTCATGTCATGACCGTGACTTTAATGATTTCGCCAATGTATCATGAGTTCATCCATGACAACTGATTCAACCACCCCTGGATTTTGCAGTGCCATGCCGTGTTTTATGACTGTCTTTTGTCATTATGACATTTCATGACTATTTTGAAGACATGTGCCATGAATCGATTTAATGGGACTACCGCTGCTTCAAACAGTGTCTTACGGTGGTTTGTGACTACCGAGGGTCATTGTGACATTTCATGACTATTTTTCATGATATGTGCCATGAATAGATTTTATGGGAATACCGCTGCTTCAAATAGTGTCTTACAGTGGTTTGTGACTGCCGACGGTCATTATGACGTTTCATGCTATTTTCGTGATATGTGCCATGAATCGATTTGATGGGACTACCGTTGCTTCAAACAGTGTCTTACGGTGGTTTGTGACTACCGACGGTCATTGTGACATTTCATGACTATTTTCATGATATGGGCCGTGAATCGATTTTTTGGGACTACAGCTGCTTCAAATAGTGTCTTACGATGGTTTGTGACTACCGAGGGTCATTGTGACATTTCATGACTATTTTCATGATATGTGCCATAAATCGATTTTATGGGACTACTGCTGCTTCAAATAGTGTCTTACAGTGGTTTGTGACTGCCGACGGTCATTATGACGTTTCATGACTATTTTCATGATATCTGCCGTGAATCGATTTTATGGGACTACTGGTGCTTCGAAGAGTGTCATGCGGTGTTTTACGACTAACGACGGTCGGTACGACATTATATGAGTATTGTCATGATATGTGCATGTATCAATTTTATGGGACTAACACTACTCCAAACAGTGTCACGCAGTGTTTTATGACCACCGACAGTCATTATGACATTCCATGAATATGCCATGGTATGTGCCATGAATAAATTTTTGTGTGACCACCCTTGCTTCAAACAGTCATATAGTGTTTTATGACTACTGATGGTCATTATGATATTTCACGACTATTTTCATATGTTTTATGAATCGATTTTATGGGACTACCGCTGCTTCGAACAGTGTCATACAGTGTTTATGACTACCGATGGTCATTGTGATATTTCATGACTATTTCATGAAATGTTTTATGAATCGATTTTTTCTAACTACCGCTGCTTCAAAGAGTGTCATACAGTGTTTTACGACTATTCTATGACTATTTTCATGACATGTTCTATGAATCAATTTTATAAGACTACCAGTGTTTGAAACAGTGTCATGGAGTGTTTTATGGCCAGCGTTGGTTATTATGACATTTAATGACTATTTTTATGATATGTGTCATGAACCGATTTTATGGGACTGGCACTGTTTCAAACTGTCATACAGTGTTTTATGACTTCTCGCTGTCATTATTACATTTCATGACTGTTTTCATGATATGACCATGGATCAATTTTATGGGACCACCACTGCTTTAAGCAGCGGCATAGTGCTTTCTAACTACCAATGGTATTTAATACATTCCATGACTATTTTCATGATTTGGGTCATGACTCGGCTTCATCCAACTACCGTTGCTTCATACAGTGTCACGAGTGTTTTAGAGGCAACAGACGGCCATTATGACGTTACATGGCCATTTCCATTATATGTGGCATGAACTGACATTATTTTATTTAATTTTCTTAAAGACCCTTTACGTAAAGGCGTTACGTAGGGGAGAAGAAGGAACAGAAAACAGAAATTTTTAGACAAGTCCGTGTGTTACAATCAAGAGAATATTTTCTCAAGTGCTATCTGAAAGCTACCAAGTTCTGACAGTGCGACAACGTCTGCTGGCAAGTCATTCCATTGGCTAATACCTAGCCACCAGTGTGGAGTATTTATGTGTGTCTGTGTAACCTTATTTTGATTCTATCTTGTAAGGATGCTCTACACCACGAGAGCAAAAATGAGCAGGGGTAACATATCAACCAGAATTATATAATTTATATATAAGAACAGGCCTGGCTATTTACGTCTCACTGCCAATAACGAAATTGTATACCGCCTTTTAATCTCGGACATACTTGCTGTGCGATCACGTATATTAAAAATGAACCTCGTAGCATTGTTCAGAACAAGCTCTAGCCTATCACACCTGATAACGACTCCGCATACCGGCTGCGTATCCCAATATTGACCGTACCAACGTGTTGTGCGACTACCGCTGCGTCAGACAGTATCACATAGTTTTATGATTGCTGACGCTCATTATGACATTCCATGATACTTACATGATATCTATCATGACCGACTCGATGCAACTCAGCTGCTTCACATCGTGTTATACAATGTTTTATGACTATCTACGAATACCTTAGTGACCATCGGTATTCCTAAAACTGCATGACACTGCGTGAAGCTAAGGTATCTGCATAAAGTCGAGTCATGACCCGTATCATGAAAATAGTCAGAGAATGTGAATATGACAGTGTTTGAAGTGCCACAAATTGATTCAGGGCACGTATCATGAAAGTCCTCATGAAATGTTATAATGACCGTCAGTAGTGACAAAACACTGTACGACACCTGGTGAAGCAGCGGTATCCCCTAACATAGGTTCATGGCACGTATTGTAAAAATAGTAATTGAAAGTCATAATGAGCGTCGGTGGTCACAAACCATTGTATGACACTGCTTGAAGTAGCGGCAGTCCCATAAAATCGATTCACGGCACATGTCATGAAAATAGTCATTAAACGTCGTAATGACCGTCGGCAGTTATAGAACACTGTATGATACTATTTGAAGCAGCAGTAGTCCCATAAAACCGAATTATGGCACATATCATGAAAATAGTCATGAAACGTCACAATGACCGTCGGTAGTCACAAACCACTGTAAGACACTGTTTGAAGCAGCGGTAGTCCCATAAAATCGATTCATGGCACATATCATGGAAGTAGTCATGAAACGTCACAATGACCGTCGGTAGTCACAAACCACTGTAAGACACTGTTTGAAGCAGCGGTAGTCCCATAAAATCGATTCATGGCACATATCATGGAAGTAGTCATGAAACGTCACAATGACCGTCGGTAGTCACAAACCACTGTAAGACACTGAAGCAGCGGTAGTCCCATAAAATGGATTCATGGCACATATCATGAAAATAGTAATGAAACGTCAAAATGACCGTCGGTAGTCACAAAAAATCGATTCATGGCACATATCATGAAAATAATCATGAAATGTCACAATGACCTTCGGTAGTCACAAACCACTGTAAGACACTGTTTGAAGCAACGGTAGTCCCATAAAATCGATTCATGGCACATATCATGGAAATAGCCATGAATCGTCATAATGACCATCTGTAGTCACAGACCACTGAGGGACACTGTGTGAAGCAGCAGTAATCCCATAAAATAGATTCATGGCACATGTCATGAAAATAGTCATGAAATGTCATAATGATAAAAGGGAGTCATAAAACACGGCATGACACTGCAAAATCCAGGGGTTGTTGAATCAGTAGTCATGCATGAACTCATGATACATTAGGGAAATCATGAAAGTTGCTGTCATGACATGACTGAATACAGGGTCGTACACAAATGGATTAAATTGGGTAGCGCCTGGATTAAATTGGTTGGTGTCTGGATTAATTTGGTTCACCACTGGATTAAATTGGGTAGCGCTTGGATTAAATTGAGTGACCAATGGATTAAAATGAGCGGGAAAACCTGTAGACCAGATGTAATTGTAATCATTGCAATGGGCATTGCATTCATCAAGAAAGCAATGAGATCAAATTATCATATACAAGCGGTCTATATCGCACGATTCATTAGGGATTTTTTGAAATTACACCTAACTATTGAGATGGAAAATACATAAAAAATCTTATCACATGATATGTTCCACTACCACGGCTACGCAATTATTTTGTTCTACCAGTTCTTGCAACGATGTCGAATGAGCAGAAGGACTATTCTCTAGAGATCTGGCCTATGATTTTCCCTCTCCCTCGCGCGCCCCGCCCACCCGGAGCGCGCCAATGAGAGGACGCGTGGGCGGAGGCGATTTTCACTGCCATCTGGGGGCAGAGGTTCGAACGTAGACGGAGACGTGCTTTTCGCGATGCTACGTCCACTGGGTCGTTCCATCCACCATGGCCCTGAGTTGGCCCGTGTTCCAGAGATGGCGCTGCTCGATCTGTGAACCTTGGGACGCGCGTTCGTTGGGACCACGAAAATGGTCGGCGATAAGTACTGTGTGCCGCGTTTGTTTGTTTGTTTTTGCTAGCGCGTTCGTTGGAACCACGAAAATGGTCGGCGATAAGTACTGTGTGCCGCGTTTGTTTGTTTTTGCTATTAATGAACGTTTTATGATGGCTTGTTTTTGCTTTTAATAAACGTTTCATGATCGGCGTCCCTGAGCGATGGCCGCGTTTGTTTGTTTTTGCTATTAATGAACGTTTTATGATGGCTTGTTTTTGCTTTTAATAAACGCTTCATGATCGGCGTCCCTGAGCGATGGCCGCGTTTGTTTGTTTTTGCTTTTAATGAACGTTTTATGATGGCTTGTTTTTGCTTTTAATAAACGCTTCATGATCGGCGTCCCTGAGCGATGGCCGCGTTTGTTTGTTTGTTTGTTTTTGCTATTAATGAACGTTTTATGATGGCTTGTTTTTGCTTTTAATAAACGCTCCATGATTGGCGTCTTTGAGCAATGCCCGCGTTTGTTTGTTTGTTTTTGCTATTAATGAACGTTTTATGATGGCTTGTTTTTGCTTTTAATAAACGCTTCATGATCGGCGTCCCTGAGCGATGGCCGCGTTTGTTTGTTTGTTTTTGCTTTTAATGAACGTTTTATGATGGCTTGTTTTTGCTTTTAATAAACGCTTCATGATCGGCGTCCCTGAGCGATGGCCGCGTTTGTTTGTTTTTGCTTTTAATGAACGTTTTATGATGGCTTGTTTTTGCTTTTAATAAACGCTTCATGATCGGCGTCCCTGAGCGATGGCCGCGTTTGTTTGTTTTTGCTTTTAATGAACGTTTTATGATGGCTTGTTTTTGCTTTTAATAAACGCTTCATGATCGGCGTCCCTGAGCGATGGCCGCGTTTGTTTGTTTTTGCTTTTAATGAACGTTTTATGATGGCTTGTTTTTGCTTTTAATAAACGCTTCATGATCGGCGTCTCTGAGCGATGCCCGCGTTTGTTTGTTTGTTTTTGCTTTTAATGAACGTTTTATGATGGCTTGTTTTTGCTTTTAATGAACGTTTTATGATGGCTTGTTTTTGCTTTTAATAAACGCTTCATGATCGGCGTCCCTGAGCGATGGCCGCGTTTGTTTGTTTTTGCTTTTAATGAACGTTTTATGATGGCTTGTTTTTGCTTTTAATAAACGCTTCATGATCGGCGTCTCTGAGCGATGCCCGCGTTTGTTTGCTTTATTAAACATATGGAACACGCGTTGTTAGAATGATCTTGATAAGACGTCCGCGGAATCGTTGCGCCCGTGTTTGGTTGATAGTAGGGCATTCTTTGGCGTGTGCCTTTCCTTTTATTGAGCATGTCATGCGATTCGTGTGCGATGCGTTGTGAACCGGACGCGGGCGGTGAGAGGTATGCCCCGCTTTTGTTTGTTTGTCGTTTCTAGGGACAATGCGTCATTATGGACTGTTTCCCTCTGCGTTTTTTTTTTCTCTCTCTTTCGTACCCCCTTTATGTCTTCACTGCGCCATGCGACACGTGTTGTTACTAAAGGAATTTGATAAGATGCCATGCCCGTGCCGTTTTTGTGCGTACGTTTAGGTAATGCCGACAGAAGACTCTGGTTCTTTTCCCCCTTTTACTGAACATGATAACACACGTTGTTACAGAAGGACTTTGACGAGACGCCCAGGCCGTTTCTGTGCGTATGTTTGGTAATGCTGGCTAATGACGACAGAAAACTACTGTTTTGGTGGTTTCTTTCATTAAACTTTTGGTGGCACCGTACCGCTGTCAACCGACTGGGCGCGCATCATCTTTCTATGTGAAACCAGGAGACGCATGCAACTGACCACAGCGGGCTGCGAAATTAATGCACATGACATTTATTGCAAGGAAGTGCATGGACAGGCTTTTGTTGGCGATGACAACAGTACATGTGGTCGAGGGCTGTCCTCTGAAACCCGTGCAGTAATGCCTCGGTAGTGGAGTCCACGTGCCTGAAAAAAGAAAGGAAGCGAAAAACAAAGGAAATCCGTACTTCTGCAGCCTAACCGCCATGAAAGCGCCTGTTGGTCCGCTGGCATAATTATTGCCTTCTTCATGGACGAAGAACTGTCCTATCCGCCACCTGGACAGAGCGTCCTCTAGCGGTTCAGGCTCCGCCGAGGATATGGGCCCACTTGCATAAATGTCGAGGGGGGACGATCTGTGCATTAAATTGAACTATAGTGGATGTTGAGGTGTCCTCAGGAACAACCAGCAAAACGCTGCGGTGCTTTATATTCTCCGAATTTCGAGGGCTAGCGTCGATGACTTTATGCATGCGGACCCAGGATCTGGCAGCTAGAAAAGAAAGGGATCGCTCCAGATCCAAAATGAGGCATGCAAACAAGAGATGAGGGAAATGACAAACACATGCACAACGATATATACAATGTCACGAGCGACGCGCTAGCTACGCTGCCCGGGGCTGCTGCACAGGTTCTACTGGATTCAGCGCGCCCTGGGCAGCTTGACACCATGTCCCGAAGTAACAGTGGACGCCACACATACCATACTAACAAAAATTTGTCAACTGCTACTGTACGAAGAAGATAGTGTTCGGTAGCTGTATACGGAAAGGAACAGCAAAAGGACCTAGCTCCGAATTCTGGGTCCGGACCGAGAATTTGGAGGTTAGTATCCTGTAACGTGTGCGCCGCGCGACCATGATGATGATGAGTGGGCTTGGTATGACCTGCTAGGGAAGGGATCCGGTAACCAGTGTTGGCGAATTGACGACTGGGAAGTTATAGATGTTAGTCAGAGCGGACAGAGTTTCCACTGCACCTCTTGCTGCATTAGGACGCCAGTAACGTTCATCTTGTACGGCTGACGTGGTCCCTGAGTGCTTCGTGGACAGCGTCCATCCCCTTGCCATTCCAGTGAACAAGGTCCGTGCGGCGGCTGGCTTCTCGTTGTCGACGTCGGTACCTCCTAAGTGCAACGCAATGAGACAAGCCTCAGGCAATGAAATTATACACTTCCGATCAGGTATGAAGGTATAGACTTCGCATGTGCCTTTGAAGCTGCATAGCACTCATGTCTTCCAAAGCAGGCAAGGGCATGAAAAAAAAACATTAAAAATCATAGAATTCACTGACTTACATTTACTGACCTGCATGCCGCAAACGTTAAAGTACGGTGGCAAAAGTCAGAAATGTGACTCGGTGAGGACGACTAAGTAAGCGCGGTCAGTATTCAGTTCCAGACTCCGGTTAGAGCTCCTATGGCTGCTTTTGAGAGCAACATTTATTTCGGGATTTCCCACTTACCTCTCGTACATGGCGTAGTTGGGCGTACGGGCTCTCTTGAAGAAAAGCGGGTGGATTCTGACGACATCAACCGTAGCTGTGGAGCAAGATATGAAGCATGTATGAATTGGCAATTATGTCCGTCATAAATCACAAAGGCACATGTAGAGGGAAGTACCAGCCTACCACTTTGCTGACTCATTATCCACTCGTTTACAGCGGTGAGAGTGCGCCATGACGTAGACGTTTTTGACGCCAGTGGCAAAGGCGGAAGAGTGAAAACCAAAATGTCCACTCCACGTGACATCAAGCTGTGGATCACTTGTGATAGTCCCTGGATCACTTCATCCGCAGTCTTGAGCTTTGCGCATCGTGAAAATGTGTGTTAGACCGTACCCATCTGGCTTCAGCATGGTCATTTATGTAACTAATCCTCACCGACTATGCGCATAGCTCTTTTGTTAACTTGCTGAAGCTTTCAAGCCAGGGGATATAGCGCACACATAACCTACCTGCTTCAGGTCGTTCGTCCCAATCATCAGAAGAACCCTGGATTCAAGACGTCCGAAGTTCTGGATTCCCTCAAGTAGCATTGCGGTTGTAGCGCCAGACCTCAGGACAGGTGACTCTACATGGGAATTTACATGTATACGCCCTTCAAAGCCATTAGGGTTGCTCGATCTTACCCAAGTGCCTCCTGTCACGACACAGCACGCGACTTGCCAGTCGCAACATCATGGAATCGCCCATAACCTGGTAGCCGTAGACTAAGGTCTTGCTAGAAGATCGAGAAGACATGCGTCGCGACCAGAGTTGTACGTAACTCGTTACCCAGTAACTTTTTTCGGTAACGAAGTAACGCCCTAGTTACTTTTCTAAAAAAATTAACTAATAACGTATTCAGTTATAAAAATGGGTAACTCGTTACTCACGTTACTCGTTCCTTTCCTTCGTTTACGCTCGGCTTCAACAGGGACGACATGGTCAGTTAGTATGTGGAAATTCCCGAAATCTCGTACGCTTTTAAAGCGAGGTGACCTGACCTGGATGTTCAGCTCCTGGGAGCCTCTGGTCGACAGTCATTCTTTTGTTGAGTCCTAAGGTGATTGGCATGACGAATGCCGCAACACTTCCCCGTTGTGTCATTGACCATGAAAGCATTCTTGGAAAAATACCCTGGATTTGTTCGTGGGTGTTATCTCCCAGCAGTAGGGTTGCCACCTTTCGTAGTGAAAAATACCGGCTGAGGGAGAGGAGGAGGAATAGGGGAAAGGAAATGGGTGAGAGGTAGACGAGCACACAGAGAGCGAGAGAAAGAAAGAGCGAGCGTGCTAGAAGAATATAATACGAGGAAACATGTGTTCCTGTATGTGGCTGGATCATTGATGTTAAAAATTGCTATAAACAGGCATGAACGCTACACTGGATCGTATTGGAGCAACCGGATTGGACTGCCACTTACTTTGAAAAACGGATCGACGCAGACAAATCCTTCTTTGCAGGCAGGGATCTCATGGTGGTTGTATACGGCCTAAGTTCTAGCTGACTCGACACAACTATACCAACAGCTTTGTACAACCACTCCTCTTGTCCCCTCCGAACACAAGACTTAATGAATAACAATGATAATAACAATAACGATGAATATTAATTATAATGGGTAACTGAGAAAACGACTGGTGACTGCGGAGTTGGGTCAGTGCTCCAGATTTATTGAAGCTGTAGTGGAATGTTGAAGGGAAATCCCCGTAAAAGCCCTTATGAAAGGCCTTGAGCCACAAATACTGGCAAAACGCTGCTGGTATCACCTTCCTACCGGCAACCGGCAGAGCGCGCAAATAACCGGCCGTGCCGGTATAATACCGGCCTGGTGGCAACCCTACCCAGCAGCTGCCAATGGATATACTAGAGTAACTAAGCTCGCTGAAACTCGGATCCTGAGATGGCATTGTCATTCTCTACTGATTCGTCGTGTTGTTGTAAATTGGGTCCACCCGACGTGGACCACGAAATGCCGGGTTTATTATATGCAGCTCGCGCCTGTCATTGGCCTAGCAGCGTATCCCGTAGTCCCTGTAATTTCGCTCCCAACTCCACACTTGTGAGCTCCAGTGAGGATCACTCGTTGGATTATAAGATGGCACAGATGATAATCAACGGCGAGCATATCCTGCCCCCCCCCCCCCCACGTGAGTGTAGCCTGGGTTGGACGAAACCGTCAGGGTGAATGCGGGAAAAGGTGGCCAGAATGTACAGGGTTATTCTAGCAAACGTTACACATTTCGATCGCATTGTAAACATATAAGACTAGGTTTGGCCCATTCCAAACTTTGCGGACTGATAGCCATTTATTTGAAATTATTTTCGAATTATTTGTAAGCGCTATGGTCACGCAGAAAGAAAATTAAAAATAAAGCAAAATCTCGTCCCATGCATTTTCAATGGCCTATCCCACACAAACACCGCCATTTTTTCTTGTGTATGCTTCACATTCACATCCCTTAACACAGGTAGCGCTGCCTACAATGATGTGACATGCCGATTCTGATGTTATGCACCAATCCTCTTGTTCCAGTCTTGTTCTCTATGTTGATGCCACCTGTGTGTGGTGAAATGAAAATGAAGTGCACACAGCAGAAAATGGCGACTTTTGAGTGAGATAGGCCATAGAAAATGCATAGAGTGAAATTTTGCTTGATTTTTAATTTTTCTACTACAGGACCATAATGCTCACAAAAATTTCTAACAAAACTTAAGACAAACGGCTACCAGTCTGCAAAGTTTGGTGTTGGATAAAACCCATCTTCTATTTTTACAATGCGATCAAAATGTGTAACGTTTGCTAGACTAACCCTGTAGTATTTTAGTGTCTTCTTTCTTTTTTACTTCCTCTCCCTCCCACCCTCCTCTACTCTCAATTCGAATCGACAGTTTACATGCGTAAGCTCGATCGCAGCGACCTTCTCAATCCACCCCCTGCTAACAGATTGAATACGACGTAACTTTCTGGCGAATTGACCCGTTTACATGAGCGGGTTGGGTACGACAGCTCAGCTCGACACGGTCGTACTCATGTAAACGCGGCTAATGTGTCGGTATCAGTCGGTGACCGCATTTAATAGCAGTTATCAATAATACGTAAGCAGGCTTCGCGTACTTCATAACATGATACCCGCTCATGATAACACTTGCCGAGTTCATCATGTGTAATCTATAGACTTTTGTGTACCTGTTACATATCATGATGCGTGGTGAACATGATTTTAATTGTACATGTGATCATATGAGCGTTGGACATTAGAGGAGGACGGCAACAGCTACTGGTGGTGATGGTGCCTTGGCGTTAAACGTGATTTTACATACGTCATCACATAGATAATCCCTTCGATGTGCTCATCCGTCCGTGTCGCTCGTGACATTGTATATATCGTTGTGCTGATTTGTCTCACTGCTCAGTGTATAAAATCCAATTTGAAGATTGTCATCACACTTCAGGTCACTTTGAGAACGTTCATAGCATGTTGGTTGGTCGACCACAGCCCAACCCGACTCACATGGTACTCGTTCATGATTATGTTTGTTGGTAACATAATGCCATATTAGTTTATGTATCTGCTGTTTTGATATGCTGTAGCAAATCATGATGTGTACTCATGCAAAATGACATCCGACTGTCACTTTATAGGATTAATGAAACTGATCAATGTTGGACGACTAACAAGGCAACAATAACAAACGCAGTCCTATATGCAAGAACAGGAGGGGATATACATAATGGCCCGATATGGATCACGCGTCGCATGCCGATATCCCGTAAGCCGACCCCCCCCCCCCCCAACCGTTTTATAACCACCGGCTTAGCGCCGATATCACGATGTTGAAAATCAGTGCTTTGTCGGTGGATAAGTGAATGACAGAGGACGAAGCATCAGAGATAAAACGTGAAATTTAATTCAGTTAACTTCCCCGCGCGCAAACAGCTTCGGGATCATGTATCAGCGTCAGCCACAGCTATATATAGGTTGGCACACTGCTAACGCATGTGCTTTGCTACATTCAGGATATGATTACGTGATTGTTGCGAATATTTGCATTGTTGCGATTGCGAAGAACAGCACAACACGCCTTCGCCAAGAACCTAAAGTGCCGATAAATTGATTCTAACATAGCAACAATAATAACGTCTAAAATGCTAACACGCAAATTCTAACGTCTATAATACCCACACTATAATTCTAACATGACCTAACATGTAAAATGGTGGCAAATTGATTCTAACGGTGAGCAGTTGTCCGACGGGCAATTGTCTGGTGAGCAACTGTCCGGTGGCGTTCCATGAAACGGTATTCGATAAAATGACATGGATGAAACGTCGTTCGACGAACCGGCGTTCGATGAAATGGGCGGACACCCGATATGCTTGCATTGCTTTTCTCAGTGCGCTGTGCTACGCAAGAGTCCTTAGACAAATACGCGCATCCCAAACTAACGAAATCGTAACAGACATCGGTCCAGCGTCCTTACGGTCCAGTACGTACATCAAGTGTACTACAGGAACACACGGCAACAGATATAAAGACAGACACTTATACCTAAAAACTTTGATTTTTTGCAGAAAACATCGGAGGGAGTTATAAAGTTTGAGATAGGACGAGCTCAGAAAGAACACAACTAGGCACGTGCTATACTTGAGCATACAATGGAACCAAGAATTCGTTCTACTCTTTCCTCTTAAGCCGTTCTGACCTCTTATCTTTGCACAACGAACATTTGTCAGTGAACTTTGTGTTGTGAAGCCGCGACTGAAAGCGGATTATTCTCCAACAAGGAGAAAAGAGGGGTAAAACACCGAAGCTGGTGGCTGGTCTACGCGGTCAAGGCGCTTTCTTTGTTTCAGTCGTCTGGAGAGGTCGACGACTTTTAGGTTAGACTCTCATAAAAACCGCAGCTGAACTTCTACGCAGCACTCTTGGAAGAGTTCTCGTTCAGTAAAGAGTATCGCTGTTGTCCGATTTGAGTGCCATGGAGATAAACTCCGACGACTTGGCGGATCTCGCGTCGCAAGGTAAGGCCCAGGCCCTACGTCGCTGATTTTATTGTTCTTATACCTCTTGTTTGGTTTTGTATGTTGCTTCTGCGAATTTCACAAAACGTATCATGCGTCTGTGCCTTATTTTGCCTTTTCTTCCCTATCTCTACGAAATATCCGCCAGGGCGACCTGCCTTTATTAGGTGGCTGATGGAGAAAGGTGCCCTGCGCAGCGAAATGTGTTGCGGATTATGCGATCGTCGTGCGACTTTGAGCAATCCGGTTACAGGGACTGCCAGGTGGAGGTGGAAGAATCATGGACACAATTGGGGAGAATCCGTACTCCATGATTCCATGTTCCGGAACTGCAGGATTCCCCTCAGGCTTTGCCTTAAGCTCATGCTGATATTTTCTAGCGATCGACATACCTATCGATACCTAACCCGCGAATGTTCCAGGTCTGGAAAGAAGATTCACCCAGTAACCATCTCTCGTTGGTTGTCACTGTGCCGGTCTGTCGTGTCCCTCTCAATCCAGAGACAAATCGCTGCAGAAGGTAAAATTGGTGGCAGAGGTAAGGTTGTGGAGATCGACGAAAGTCTATTTGGGAAGCGTAAGTACCACCGAGGTCGTGCTAGGCAAGGCCATTGGGTCCTGGGCATGGTGGAAAGAGATGTAAGCCCAAACGGTAAACACAAGGGAGGTAAGTTGCGGGTTGTCATTTGTCCCAACAATAAGAGAGACAGGGCCACTTTGATACCGTTAATAAAACGTCACGTTGCGAGGGGTACAACTATTATTACGGACTGCTGGGGTGGCTACTGTAACCTTGAAACTCTGGGCGAACGTCCTGAACTGTGGAGACGGCAGCGTAGAGGAAAGTACTACACCCACAAGGTTGTTAATCATCGGGTTGAGTTCGTTACAGGGTCAGACCGTGAGATCCATACACAGACAATTGAGTCGACATGGCGAGCACTAAAACGATCGCTTCATCGTGGTGGGCCGCAACGGAACGACCTGCAACGTTATCTAGACGAGCAGCTGTGGAGGAGACATGTACTGAGAGCGGGACTTGATGCATTCGACCATTTTCTTGCCGCCGTTGGAACAGCAAGGAGTCGTGTCTTCGCGGGAACCGAAGCGCTTCGACATCAGACACGTCGTGTTGTTGGCACCAGAAGCCCACACAGCCAACCAGCACGTTCTGCGCGTCACCAGGCTGCGATACCGAACCCCAGGCGTGTCATGGTTACACCACCTGCGCCGCCTCCTGCTACAGGAGATGCCCAACGCACTGGTGAGCTTTGCAGTCACGTTCTTTGCTGATTTCGCCTTCACCATATTTTATCTCATAGAGCGTGCAACGACCGAATTGCTACGTGCCAGCACCACTACGCTGACGCCTTCCCAGCATTCCTCTTCCGTGCACACAATCCGGCATACGCAGACAGCACGAGCACAAAGGATTCAGCATGCCTCGCCTTACTGGCGTCCTAACGCACCAACAGCTGCAGTGGAAACTCCGTCCGCTCTGACGAACACCTATAACTTTGCAACCGTGAATTCGCCGACAGTGGTTACCGGATCCCTCCCCTTCCAGGTCATACCAAGCCCAGTCATCATCTCGTATCCTGGTCCTGCGGGGCAATATCACCAGACCTTTGGTTACGGCACACTAAGTTCTGTTGCTGTTCCTTTCCCTATACAGCTACCGAACACTATCTTCTTCGTACAGTAGCAGGTGACAAATTTTTGTTAGTATGGTATGTGTGGCGTCCACTGTTACTTCGGGACATGGTGTCAAGCTGCCCAGGGCGCGCTGAATCCAGTAGAACCTGTGCAGCAGCCCCGGGCAGCGTAGCTAGCGCGTCGCTCGTGACATTGTATATATCGTTGTGCATGTGTTTGTCATTTCCCTCATCTCTTGTTTGTATGCCTCATTTTGGATCTGGAGCGATCCCTTTCTTTTCTAGCTGCCAGATCCTGGGTCCGCATGCATAAAGTCATCGACGCTAGCCCTCGAAATTCGGAGAATATAAAGCACCGCAGCGTTTTGCTGGTTGTTCCTGAGGACACCTCAACATCCACTATAGTTTTTATGCAAGTGGGCCCATATCCTCGGCGGAGCCTGAACCGCTAGAGGACGCTCTGTCCAGGTGGCGGATAGGACAGTTCTTCGTCCATGAAGAAGGCAATAATTATGCCAGCGGACCAACAGGCGCTTTCATGGCGGTTAGGCTGCAGAAGTACGGATTTCCTTTGTTTTTCGCTTCCTTTCTTTTTTCAGGCACGTGGACTCCACTACCGAGGCATTACTGCACGGGTTTCAGAGGACAGCCCTCGACCACATGTACTGTTGTCATCGCCAACAAAAGCCTGTCCATGCACTTCCTTGCAATAAATGTCATGTGCATTAATTTCGCAGCCCGCTGTGGTCAGTTGCATGCGTCTCCTGGTTTCACATAGAAAGATGATGCGCGCCCAGTCGGTTGACAGCGGTACGGTGCCACCAAAAGTTTAATGAAAGAAACCACCAAAACAGTAGTTTTCTGTCGTCATTAGCCAGCATTACCAAACATACGCACAGAAACGGCTTGGGCGTCTCGTCAAAGTCCTTCTGTAACAACGTGTGTTATCATGTTCAGTAAAAGGGGGAAAAGAACCAGAGTCTTCTGTCGGCATTACCTAAACGTACGCACAAAAACGGCACGGGCATGGCATCTTATCAAATTCCTTTAGTAACAACACGTGTCGCATGGCGCAGTGAAGACATAAAGGGGGTACGAAAGAGAGAGAAAAAAAAAACGCAGAGGGAAACAGTCCATAATGACGCATTGTCCCTAGAAACGACAAACAAACAAAAGCGGGGCATACCTCTCACCGCACGCGTCCGGTCCACAACGCATCGCACACGAATCGCATGACATGCTCAATAAAAGGAAAGGCACACGCCAAAGAACGCCCTACTATCAACCAAACACGGGCGCAACGATTCCGCGGACGTCTTATCAAGATCATTCTAACAACGCGTGTTCCATATGTTTAATAAAGCAAACAAACGCGGGCATCGCTCAGAGACGCCGATCATGAAGCGTTTATTAAAAGCAAAAACAAGCCATCATAAAACGTTCATTAAAAGCAAAAACAAACAAACGCGGCCATCGCTCAGGGACGCCGATCATGAAGCGTTTATTAAAAGCAAAAACAAGCCATCATAAAACGTTCATTAAAAGCAAAAACAAACAAACAAACGCGGGCATCGCTCAGAGACGCCGATCATGAAGCGTTTATTAAAAGCAAAAACAAGCCATCATAAAACGTTCATTAAAAGCAAAAACAAACAAACGCGGCCATCGCTCAGGGACGCCGATCATGAAGCGTTTATTAAAAGCAAAAACAAGCCATCATAAAACGTTCATTAAAAGCAAAAACAAACAAACGCGGCCATCGCTCAGGGACGCCGATCATGAAGCGTTTATTAAAAGCAAAAACAAGCCATCATAAAACGTTCATTAAAAGCAAAAACAAACAAACAAACGCGGGCATCGCTCAGAGACGCCGATCATGAAGCGTTTATTAAAAGCAAAAACAAGCCATCATAAAACGTTCATTAAAAGCAAAAACAAACAAACGCGGCCATCGCTCAGGGACGCCGATCATGAAGCGTTTATTAAAAGCAAAAACAAGCCATCATAAAACGTTCATTAAAAGCAAAAACAAACAAACGCGGCCATCGCTCAGGGACGCCGATCATGAAGCGTTTATTAAAAGCAAAAACAAGCCATCATAAAACGTTCATTAATAGCAAAAACAAACAAACAAACGCAGGCATTGCTCAAAGACGCCAATCATGGAGCGTTTATTAAAAGCAAAAACAAGCCATCATAAAACGTTCATTAATAGCAAAAACAAACAAACAAACAAACGCGGCCATCGCTCAGGGACGCCGATCATGAAGCGTTTATTAAAAGCAAAAACAAGCCATCATAAAACGTTCATTAAAAGCAAAAACAAACAAACTCGGCCATCGCTCAGGGACGCCGATCATGAAGCGTTTATTAAAAGCAAAAACAAGCCATCATAAAACGTTCATTAATAGCAAAAACAAACAAACGCGGCCATCGCTCAGGGACGCCGATCATGAAACGTTTATTAAAAGCAAAAACAAGCCATCATAAAAGGTTCATTAATAGCAAAAACAAACAAACGCGGCACACAGTACTTATCGCCGACCATTTTCGTGGTTCCAACGAACGCGCTAGCAAAAACAAACAAACAAACGCGGCACACAGTACTTATCGCCGACCATTTTCGTGGTCCCAACGAACGCGCGTCCCTAGGTTCACAGATCGAGCAGCGCCATCTCTGGAACACGGGCCAACTCAGGGCCATGGTGGATGGAACGACCCAGTGGACGTAGCATCGCGAAAAGCACGTCTCCGTCTACGTTCGAACCTCTGCCCCCAGATGGCAGTGAAAATCGCCTCCGCCCACGCGTCCTCTCATTGGCGCGCTCCTGGTGGGCGGGGCGCGCGAGGGAGAGGGAAAATCCTAGGCCAGATCTCTAGAGAATAGTCAGCAGAAGTTCAATATTGTTGTCCAAGGTCTGATGTATCATCACTTCTTGAAACTCAACGAACATATCAACTGCGGTGGACCACCGGACGATTTTCTTCTAATACTGTCTTGTACGCCATTCAAGAATCTCCATACAAAGAAAGGAAACATCAATAAGAGATTGCGCAAGTCCGTCGCAACAAAGTGCAAGTTACTGAAGCGATACAAATACGGCGACAACGTATCGATTGCATTAATCAACACTAAACTCAAGCGACCCATAATAACTTTATTATATGATGCATTCTCAATTCATCAGTGAAGACAACAAACAAAAACTTCAGAGTTTGGAATACAACAATTGTACTTTATCGAAATAAACAAGTCTATAACTGAAATAATAAATGTAATTTCTTTGTCATCTCTATAATGAATTCTATGCGTTGCAACAAAAATAGATTGATTGCGATTGTGTTTAGTATGTTTAGATTGAGAAAAATGTTTGCTAAGGAAAATAATATTCCACACTATGTGTTAGAATTCTCATATGGAATCGGAGCTGACCATCAAATAGGTTTTACCCGACTACAAGCTGTACAGTTTCAACATCCGAATTGCCGGAGAAAGATCGGTCATCGAAATTTAGAACATGATTCATCAATCTTTGTTCACAAAAGAGGATCACTAATCTTTTGCGAATCATATTTCGTGAATTAAATTGTACAGTGTGTGTATATTTCTCAAACAGTTGGATTAGCTCTCTCATCCATGAGCAAACGACAAATGTGTAGAGGAGGTGGTGTTCCCCTACATGAGTCCTGACCGGCGATGATGGAATGTCCCAGCGGGCAGATGTGCGTGGCCTCACACTAGGACGGTGCCGGTAGAACTGCCGTGCCAGAGCCGTAGCGCGTGGCAGCAGAGGCAAGTCTTCGTCATCACACACGGGCCGCCACATCACTCCCCCCCTCAGACGCGGAGCGGTGTAGAGCTAGCGGTTGGGGTCCGCGTCGATACATGAAGAGGAGGAAGACGGGCGACACGTGGAACAGGGACGACTTGTTCAGAAATCGCAGTAGCAGCAGAATGGTTGGTGCGGGCAAGCGCTGACCGGGCGGGTTCCAGGGGCGGTGTGAGGGCAGGTATGCCGAAGTAATTCAGAGAGGGGCGACAGAACCGCGACCGGTTCGTGAGCGCTGGGCTCGTAGTGTTGTCGCCAAGGAGACTGCGGGGAGGACCATCGTGAAGCACGGGGAGACCGGGAGTAAAACTCACTGTGGCCTCCGTGCGTGTCCCCGGTGGAACGTTGGTCCCGGAGCCTCTTGACCGCATCTGGACGAGCTGCCAGTGTCTTGTATGGAAGCCTGGTGGGAAGGCGAGGCGGGCAGGGTTCTTGGACCGCAAGCGTAGCAGATGCGTGTGGGGCGGTCGACAGCGGCGTACCGCGACCGGTACAGGAGCGTGATGCTCGGGAAGGTGCCGCTGGTGGAAGCCCGAGGAGTGCCATCACGAAGCGTGTGGCGACGTGACGTGGAGTGTGGGACCATTGCGACGTGAGCTGGGTAGATGGGTACAACCACGGTGTTTCGCGGCCGGGCGTTGCGATGAGTAGAGCCGCGGTGGATTGGCGTCGTCGCCTAGCGGTTCCTCGGTTGAACGATGCACCGCACCTTCGGAGATGACTTCAGAGGTGGGCTTGCAGGAATTTGGGATGGTGCTTGGCCGAATTACGCCGAACATGGTGTTCATAGTTCGGGTCACCAAATGTAGAGGAGGTGGTGTTCCCCTACATGAGTCCTGACCGGCGATGATGGAATGTCCCAGCGGGCAGATGTGCGTGGCCTCACACTAGGACGGTGCCGGTAGAACTGCCGTGCCAGAGCCGTAGCGCGTGGCAGCAGAGGCAAGTCTTCGTCATCACACACGGGCCGCCACAAATGTATAGTTGAAAGTATGTCTATAACATCGTTTGACAATATTTGTTGAAAGGAGTCTATCGAACACCCAAGAAAATCAAACAAACAACCCCACTTCCACTGATAGAACACTATTCAGCTTTTCCCAGGAGGCTTTCTTCTGCGTAAAAGTAGAGAAAATAAGAAAAGAGCAGCGAAAAATTACACGCACTTTTGTTCGCATAGCTATAAGAGAAAAAAATAAAATAACGAGACACACGGTAATAAACTGAAACAAAGATACCCATTTCTGCTATCAGATAATTACTGCATAATGCTACATGCACAGTCGCGTTATCCCTGCGTAAAGAAAGCACAGAACCAGGGTACACATCCCGTAAGCGAGAAGGGAAAGCGCGCGCGATCCGTTACCCCGTGTGAGCGCACTGTTTTATCACTTAAACAGCAACAGAGCTGACATTGTAGTACCCTCGCGATAAATATTTTATTCCGGCGACAGCAGAATGTATTCAGAAAAGGCTTCGGGTTTGTAAGGTCAGCCCAAGGCGTGTTGATGGGAGCGCACTGCTCTGCTGGGTACGCAAGCTTGCAGCCAGCGATGCTGGAATGATTATTTTATTTGATTTTATTTGGAGTCATTATCGGCTCACCTATTTAGTGAAGACCTATGAACACATGTTAAGTGGTTTGGTTTAAAAATGATGAGAGCTACAGTGTGCAGCGAATGATGTTTACATTTACCCGTTCTGCTCTATAGTATTCTTGCAAAATATATGGGTGCAAGGAAATAAAAGGGAAACGAAGTGAATTCACTCCTGTATAATGATCGCTGCGCAGAAGCACGGCACCGTTTTCTTCGTGGATGTATAGCGAACATGCATTCCTTTCTTTCTTTTTTTTCGGTTCGCGCCGGCCGAGTGACGATACCCTATTACATCCCGAACGAAGACCTATTGTTTTGCGTTCGCATACATGTGCGTGCCTTCTCTTGACAATGGTAGGATAATTATTGACCTGAGGAATAATATGGATTTATATGGTTGTGAAAATAGAGTTTGTGTTTGTGAGTGTGTGTCTGTGTGTGTGTGTGCGCGCGCGCTTTTTCTAAACCAGGGACCCCACTTTTGTTTGCCTTTTCGTGTGACACGAGTGATACATTTATGTACTATTGCGTGAAATAGTGGTTTAAAAAATAATTGTTATCACGTTTGCATAGTAATCTGTTGGATTGGACGAACGTTTTTAATGGAATTACCACGCGACTCTGGTGAGGTACTTGTTTTGGGCGGGATATTTTAGGAGTTCTGCACGTGGATCCTGTTGCGCTGCATTTGATATGCCTTCATGAAGCGGTGTGCTTTGTTCTTACCGTGTGGTTCACTTCAATTCTATCAGTAGAAGTGAATAGGAGTGTTTTGTTTGTTCGTTAGTATGTGTCTGTCACGCTCGTAGCTGTGCTCAAGCCTAGTTTTCTTGGTAAGAATTCTGACTTTACCGTATTAGGCTGTCCGAGAAGAAGTGATTTTCCCTTCTCGCTTACGGGATGTGTACCCTGGTTCTGTGCTTTCTTTACGCAGGGATAACGCGACTGTGCATGTATCATTATGCAGTAATTACCTGATAGCAGAAATGGGTATCTTTGTCTCAGTTTATTAGCGTGTGTCTCGTTATTTTATTTTTTTCTCTTATAGCTATGCGAAGAAAAGTGCGTGTAATTTTTCGCTGCTCTTTTCTTATTTTCTCTACTTTTACACAGAAGAAAGCCTCCTGGGAAAAGCTGAATAGTGTTCTATAAGTGGAGGTGTGGTTGTTTGTTTGATTTTGTTGGGTGTTCGATATCTTGATGAAGTAAGCAGTGCTTAATTTTGCAGTCATGGGTTTTTGAGCAGAAATGCTGGTATCTGAGCACGAAATAGAAATTCCTATATTTCTCAGCTCCCTAAGAAAATTTGTGCGTCGTTTTCCAAGCAGACCGCGTTTAGTTTACGCGAAATAGAAAAATGAAGTTGTGTATGCTCTATGATTTTCTGTCGCTGGCTTAGGCCTTTTCCCCGATGAGCAGTATTTTGTATGCGATGTCGCATGTCTGGACTTGTTCAGTAGTGTCTTTCTTGCTGCAATTTCTACCCTTCGCTAATATCTTGTTGCTGTCATGTTGTGCTAGCTGTGTAGCGATAAGCGGTGATTCTCCGATTATTCGTGAGCGGTTCAACTTAAGCCTTCACCCTGCTCACTTAAGGAAATTTTTGTATCCCTGTCTTGTGCTTTCTTTACGCAAGGGCAATGCGACTGTGTATGTGGCATTATGTAATAATTATCTGAGAGCAGAAATGGGTGTCTTTGTCACAGTTTACTAGTGTGCGCTACGGTTTCTTGCAGCTACAGCTATTGGATCACAAATGCGTGTAATTTTTCGCGGTTCTTTTCTTCTTTCACTGCTTTTACTCAGAATGTAGATGAGGGGAAACAGTCAGCATCCAGGTAGAGCAGAAGAATGACGCTCGGCAGAGGAGAGTTCATGAAAATTGAATTTGTTTGTTTTTTGTTATATGTTGTTGAGTGTCAGTATTCACTTTGCTTGATATGTTGATGAAGTAAGCTGTATGGATTTATAGGTATTTGTGCAGAAATGCTGGTACCTGAGTGTGGAGTAGAAATTCCTATAGAGCACGTCTCCTTGTGCATTCCTGAGCTGATGTCTGTGTGTGCGTGGCTTTTTCTTGTTTTGTGACGTCATCATGGCATGTCTGAACTTGTTTAGCAGTGCTGCAATTTTACCCACCGCTGGTATCTTGTTGTCATCTTGTGTTAGCCGCGTAGCGATGTGCGGTGACTCTGCTATTATTCTTCAGGTCTTAAGCTTTTTCTCTGCTCACTTAAGGAAATTTGTGTATCCTTGTCCCGTGCTTTCATTACGCGAGGGCAATGCGGCTGTGTATGTGGCATTATGCAAGAATTATCTGGTGGAAGAAATGGGTGTCTTTTTCTCAGTTTATTAGCGTTCGCTATGTAAGAATGAATATCATTAAGGGTCGGACAAAGGAAATAATCTTGCGATTCAATAAATAATAGGAGTCTTTGTCTTTGCCACTGCCTTCTTCAGACAGGGTGTGATGACGTCGCGCAGTGTTTCGGGTGTCTGTAGCAATGCATTGACTGTTACTGAAAAAAAGTGTGGTAATAGAAAAAATGGAGGATGGTGTGCATTGTCCTGACGGGATTTACGATGAGAACTGTTCTTCGAATAAGAGGAATGTGTGCGCTTAGAAATAGTTTGTTCAAGTGTTTCTCTTTGCGTTTTTCCTCCTTGTTGTCTCACAAACATGCGCTCACATGCCCTGACCTGTTCTGTCATGCTTTCCTTCTACATGTAGTTTTTTTTTCTTTTTGACTAGGAACATGCTCGTCTTGTCGATAGTGCTGCCTTTAATGAGAGTAGAGCTGTTCTTAATAATTTTGCTATTCGTTTAGCTCAGAGTGTAGCCGCAAGGGGAACAGGTGTGTGGCTTTATTCAGGAGGAACAAAGTGTCATTATTCAGTTATCTGCCCGGCTCTCGGATGGGATGGACATGTCTCGATTAGCTCGTTGTATGTAGCCATTGATGGTGTTAGGATATTTTGTTCTTTTGCGAGTCTCATTTAGTAAGACTTTGGGAATGAAATGCTTAATTCTTACAATCACCTCTCATGTTTTCTGTTTCCTATGCAATCGTTATAGTAGAATAAAGGAAATAATCTTGGGATAGTGATTCAATAAGTAACAGGTCCCCTGTCTAGAGCGTACGCGTCCTTGAGCCATGCAGCCGCATGATGACGTAATACCGCGACACTATTGTTTCAGGTGGACCTTGTCCAGAGGAGCATTAGTGAAAAAAAAACAGTGTAGCCCTGAGGTAATAGGCTGACGTCACGACCAATGAGCAAGGCCTGCAGGGGGCGCAAGAATTCACTTCTCTCTTGGACATTGGCGAGTGTGGACGCCTTAATTCTGTTCCTAGCAATTGTGTTGGCCGTTAATGGAAAAGCGTAGCCTCGGTGGGATTCAGTTTACCTTTGACGGGGTACGGATGTATGGTTCATCACTGGTGAATGGTGTGTGCTTCCATGGACGGATGTACAATGAGGACTTTATGAATAAGTGGAGTGTGTGTGTGTGTTGGCCACTTTGTTTAAGTGTTTTTCTGTGTTTGCTTTCCTTTGTTGTCTAGCAGTCGTGCAATTTTTCCTCTCGTGACAGGGCTCCTGACGTGCCCAGGCCTGCATGCTTTCCTTTGTTGAGGCTCTGTATTTTTCTTTTTTGACAAGAACGATTCTTGTTGATCATTCTTGTCTTGACGATGACGATTGTGCTTTCACACCCTTGATCTGGACGTGAGTGGCACTGCCACGATTCTTAATAATTTTGCGATTAAATTAGTTCGTAAATTAACCACAAGGGGGATAGACGTGTGACTTTATTGAGGAGGAAGAAAGCATCATTATTCAGTTCTCTGCCTGACTCTTAGGTGGAACGGACACATGGTTCTGCACTCCTTGTTAACCATGCTCTGTGTTGATCTTTTGTGTACCTAGTCCACGTTATTAGCCACTGATGGTATTAGGATATTTTGTTCTTTTGCGAGTCGCATTTACTAAGTCATTGTGATAAGAATGCTTTCTATGATCAGTTTTCATGCATGGTGCTCTTCTGTTTAGTTTCCTAGTTTTAGTTGTATGGTTTCCTATGCAATCGTTATAGAAGAATAAAGGAAATAATCTTGGGATAGTGATTCAATAAATAATAGCTCCCCTGTCTACAGCGTACGCGTCCTTGAGCCACGCAGGTGCATGATGACGTCATGCCATGGCTTCCTTGCAGATTGATTTTGTCCAGTTGTGTCAACCGTGTGAAAAAAAAGCGGTGAAGCCATGGGACAATAGGTGACGTCACGACCAATGAGCAACACAAGAAGAGGGCGCAAGGATTCACTTCTCTCTTAGCCTCTCGCAGGTAGCGCTAGGAGCGCGCAGCTACGAGCGTGCGCGCATGCGTAGCATCCGTAGAGTGTCGCCAGCGTCACTCGACCGCTGGCTCTCGTAGGGAGAAGATGTGCTGTCGGTCGCTCCATCGTCCCAGCGCCAGGACAGTTTGTGCCTGGTTGCCGACCGAAGCGGTCGCCGCGGGGGAAAAAGTGAGTGATTTACCGATGATTGCGCGTTGTTTTACCGTGCTCGTGTTAAGCCTTTTCTCGCATGTTCGCCGTAACGAATATTCCCCGTAGGCGCATGTTTAGACTTGTTTAGCAGTGACCAAGCCTTTTGTTCGTGTTGTCGCATGTGTAACGTTGTGTGACTAGTATTTTTGTGGTTCTTCTCTTGTGTTAGCTGTTGAATTCTGTAGGTGATGACACTGTGGATAGGCCTAATCGATTGCCTTAAGCCTTTTGCGATCTTCATGCCCGTGCATGTCGGGCGCTGGTTGCTGTTGTCCAGGCATCCCCGCCATTTTCTATCTTCTTCTGCCTTGGGAACGAGAGTAGTGCTGGCGTGATTCTTAATAATTTTGCTATGAAATTAGTTGAGAAAGTAACTGCTAGGGGGGCTGCTGATGCGTAACTTTATAGAAGAGAAAGAAGCATTAGGAGTCAGTTCTGTGCCTGGCTGTCGGATTGAGCAGTCGCATTGTTCTGCGCTGCTGTTATGGTGGGCTGATTTGTTGTGTAACTAATTCTTTTTGTTGTTAGCCTATTGATGGTTAGCATATTTACTCTTGCTTTCCCAGCCTTCGTATTATGAGTGTTTTTCTTCTTGCATGTCCAGAGCTGTCCTAACCTGCCCAGACATGCCGTGATGACGTCACAGCCGACGTCACAGGATGTCCAGAACTTGTGGTCGCAGCTGAAGATGCTTTGCAACCTGCCTCTCTGCTCCGTCACCCAGCGATGGTTGCGGCCGTTCCATACCGCTTTCGTCGGTGATCTTCAAATAAAAAATAGGTAGAAAATAAAATAAAAAGATAGAAAAAGAGTGCAGAGAAGGCTCTCCACTCTATTTCTATCTTTTTATTTTATTTTCTACCTATTTTTTATTTTTTATCAGCTCAAGTAGCCGGCAACTCACACTGTGGTCTGGACACAAGTTAGATGCTCCCCAATTAGTGTAATGACTCATTGAATGATCCTAATTACTATGGGAGGTCCCAAATTGCTCCAATTGCTAATTAATGGCGTCCAGATGACTGTGTGAGTTTCCGGATACTTGAGCTGATCCAATACTACTTTCATTTCATTGACCAGGATTGTTTCTCACAAGGATTGTTTCTCACAGAAACAATCCTTTACAACGCACATTACACAAAACATTTTTCTAGCATTAACGAGGGGCGCAAATTTTAATGAAAGAAGAGAACCCTAATGAATACGATGAACATCAAAAATAAAATTTTTATATAACACTTTCAAGCTTGCTGTACGTGACCATCATTCTGTAAGGAGTAAGAACGGAAAGCAATCACGCTTGCCTTGCCGTTGATCCTTCGGTAGGCTAACACAGACACAACCAATGCAAAACCAAGGCATCCATGACACTGAAAAACTACACACGTTCGCTATCCCATGTACCGGCTTCCCCTCTGGAGCTTGCTTTTCCCTCTCTCCTGCATTCCTTTTCGTCTGGTTTTCCTCGAAATGAGAGGGAGAAGTCTCCCCAGCAGTTCGCATGCATGAGCACACTCTTACCAGGGAACGTTAGTTGTTGGTATCGATGACCAATGATACCTTTCCAGACTAGCTGTATGGAAACACTACACAACTAAGTGCAGAAACGTAGCAGAATGTAGGACGAAAACGGTAAATGCGGTGTAACGGAAACATACTATGTTGATATCTGATAACCATTTCCGCTCTCGCTGTTTCCACGGTAAACATATTCAGGTACCGTTCCCTCAAACGGTGCACACGCCATCACACTTCATGGGAGGATTTATTGTAGAGCTGTTTTAGAGAATACCCGCTTTATAACCTCGTCAGATCTGCGTGTCGTTACGTCATAGACATGGTTCGTTTAGGAGATACGCGCGTTACAAAAACGTCTACACATCTAGATTGAAAGAACCACTGGGATTGATGGCCGAATTTTTGAAGTCAGCTAACGAAGCATTCAACTATATGTGACCGCAGACCTACTGGATCTTTTCGCTCTGGGTATAGCACACGTAAAGAAAGCAGAAAAATCTTTTCATCGTGTGCAAGCAATCTACATCGTTCAAAGTGCTGTCTTCAAGTGTCTCAAGTATGTGAACCCCAGGCTCCCCCCGTTCATAGTCAACAATGCTCACGACGTGCCGTGGATGCTGTGTCTCGCCTCAAGATTCCGAAGAATAGTGCCAGCTCCAGTTCTTCAACAGCAGGCAGTGGACATGATGCACCTTATATAACCCGACCACATTGCGGTCCTGATTGTTGGATCTACCACATAGAAATGTTCGTCGTGTGCTTTTGCCCCCCCCCCCCCCCATCTGATGCAGTCTCACGTGGATACCATCTCCCACATTGAAGTAACATGGAGCCGGCGATTTAGTTCAAACGATTTATTACTTGGTCATCAAGGACCCAGAAGTAGAGCCCTGCACGAGCCCGTGCTCCCGACCCGGCCCGCGGGCCTGCGCGGGCTTGTTATTGGCTGTGTGCTCCGGGCTCCGGGCCTCCGAGCAATCAGAGGTATACGTTGGGCAACGTGAAGATACTGTGGTCAACCTGCCATCTATTATTAGAACGCTCTGTACCCAGCGCTCAGATTTTAAGTCTCAAGGATTTGATAGGGTTCCTAGCAATTCACTTCATCCAATCAAAGAAAGGGCAAAAAACGGAAAGAGACATGTCAGGGCCCAACAGTAGCAGCTAGCTACCCTTTGAACCCACAGTTTGAGATGGTTGACACAGCACTGGGCACGATGTACGTGAAGTTGGGTGGAGCATAAGAAATGCGACCTTATGCTTTCCATCCGGCCAATCGGGAGCCTTTCTGCTTGTCTCGCCTTTCGGCGTGTCGTGGCCACATCCAATTCTACTTGGCTTCCGCATTGCTCCCAGTTATTTGTAATCTGAAACAACTAAAGCAACTTTTGGTTAAAGGAACTGTAAAGTGAAAAATAACACCCATATTTTGCCCACTCTCGTGCACAACATCATTGTTTGATAACACACAGAAAGCATTACCTCTCAATTCGGCATATTTTTTACGTATAAATATTTTGAAGATTGCCGGAACATGGACGGTGCTGCCAATGAACGCCAAAAAAGAACAACTTGGGTTTCGGGTTCAGTGCTCCTAGTGATTGGTCAACTCGTACCACGTGAGTGTTAATTTTGAAGAGAACAAAGTTGACGCACATTATCGTTACAGCTAAACGTCATTTTAAAAATGACGCTCACTTCCATAGTTTCTACATTAATAAAGCATTGAGCTACTTCGCCGCTACGAGCTACGACCCGCCGCGCCATCTGCAAGGCCGTCTGTGTCATCGCGTTTATTGTCTACGTCGTCGGTGGTCATGTCGGTCGCGCGAAGCAGAAAGGGGAAGTCAATGACTTGTCTGTCGCTGCTGTGTCATGTATTCGTGAGACCTAGAGGCTAAGAGAGAAGAGCATTCCTGCGCCCTCTTCTTGCGTTGCTCATTGGTCGTGACGTCATCCCATTATCCCAAGGCTACACCGTTCTTTTTCACATGGTCGACACAACTGGACAAGGTCAATCTGCAATGAAGCCATGGAATGACGTCATCATGCACCGGCGTGGCTCAAGGACGCGTATGCTCTAGACAGGGGACCTATTATTTATTGAATCACTATCCCAAGATTATTTAATTTATTCTTCTATAACGATTAAATAGGAAACTATTGCAGAAGAGCACCATGCATGAAAACTGATCGTAGGAATTCCAAAGTCTTACTGAATGAGACCTGCAAAAGAAGAAAATATCCTAACTCCATCAATGGCTAATAAGAGGACTAGGCACTCAACAAATCAACACAAAGTACGGGTAACAAGGAGCGCAGAACGATGCGTCTACTAAGGCACAGAACTGAATCGTAATGCTTTTTCTCCTCTATAAAGTCATGCATCTGTCCCTCTTGCGGTTGATTTCTGAACTAATTTAATCGCAAAATTATTAAGAATTGTTTTAGCACTATTCCCATTCAGGGCAGCACTAGCGTCATCATCAAGACATGAATCTTTCTCATCCAGAAAGAAAAATACAAAGCGTCAACGAGGAAAGCATGCATGTCGGCGCATGTCAGGACACGCCAGGAAAAATCGCACGACTGCTGAGCAACAGAGGAAAACAAACACAGAGACACTTGAACAGAGTGAAAAGACACTCACCATCATTGGACACGTACACTACATTCCCTCATTGTAAATCAGCTTGGCACAAAATCCACCTGCATTCATTATCATTAAGTTATTTGTTGTTATTGCATCTCGAACACCATTCACCAGTGACAAACCACACATCCGCACTCCATCAGAGGCAGACGGAACCCCACTGAAGCTACGCTCTTCCACTGACGGCCAACGCAATTGCTAGGAGCAGAATTAACGTGTCCACACCCGCCAGTGTCCAAGAGAGAAGTGAATCCTTGCGCCCCCTGCAGGCTTTGCTCATTGGTCGTGATGTCATCCTATTGTCTCAGGGCTACACTGTTTTTTTCCACTAATGCTCCTCTGGACAAGGTCCACTTGAAACAATAGTGTCGTGGTATGACGTCATCATGCAGCTGCGTGGCTCAAGGACGCGTAGGCTCTAGACGGGGGACCTGTTATTTATTGAATCACTATCCCAAGATTATTTCCTTTATTCTACTATAATGATTGCATAGGGAACTATTGCAGAAAAACACCATACATGAGAGGAGATTGTAGGAATTAAGCATTTCATTCCCAAAGTCTTACTGTACAGGAAAAAACAAAATAATGGTTCAGCAAGACATGTCCATCCCATCCGAGAGCCAGGCAGCTAACTGAATAATGACGCTTTGTTCCTCCTCAATGAAGTCACACACCTGTCCCCCTCGCGGTTACTTTATGAATCGCAAAATTATTAAGAATCGTTCTAGCTCTACTCCCATTCAAGGCAGCACTATCGACATCGTCAAGAATGTTTCTTTTCAAAAAGAAAAAACTACATGTAGAAGGAAAGCATGTCAGAACAGGTCTGGGCATGTCAGCGCACGCTTGTCAGGCAACAAGGGGGGGGGAAGCGAAAAGAAACACTTGAACAAAGCAGAAAACCAACATCAAACTATTTCTAAGCACACGCACTCCTCTTATTCAAAAACAGTGTTCATCATAAATCTGTCCAGGACAATACACACAATTTTTCTATTGCTACACTTTTTTCCAGTAACGGTCAATGCCTTGCTACAGACTGCGTGACGTCATCACATTATGTCTGAGCAAGACAGCGGCAAAGACTCCTATTATTTATTGAATCGAAAGATTATTTCCTTTGTCCTACTCTTAATGATATTCATTCTTACATTAAAATTCAACAAAAAAGCACCGTACATATTAACGATTTTCACCCCAAAGGCTCATCATGGTCATTAGAATTACATCACCAGTAAACTACCACTGCTCTTTTAAAATAATAAGTGAGTCCACTCAACATCATCACTAGGCTTATGTAATACATGACCCTTTCTATGTTCATACATTCGTTGTCTGAGGCTACACCAGCGAGCAAAAAGGCGAGAAAGCCTGGGGGCAAAGTTCTATTCGCGCTCGACGGAGGACTAGACAGAACGCCTTTACGGGAACATGATTGCATTCCTATACTATATTAATGATTATTGCATTGCAGTTTAGAAAGACTATCACAAAACTATAATTTTAGGAACCTATTAAAATTCTACTTTCTATGGAAACTATAATTGCCCTGTTACTTGGATCGCTATTAATCAAGCGCTCCAATTTTTTCTCCCTTCCCATTTCAGCCTTGTCATGCAGTGAAGCAGACTCACATCCAAAATAATTAATTTATACTGAGGGTGCCGTGCTTCATGATTTCCTATCCTGCGCTCAGATGCAAGCGTTTCTGCACGAATACCAAGAACAGCTCACTTCTTCAACATACCGAGCTCTTAACAACATCTAACAAACAAGCAGAGAAACCCACTTCTTAGCTGTGCCATGCGACTTTCCTCTGCACAAAAGCAGTGATTTGAGGAAAGAGCAGCAAAAATTGCGCACACTTTTGCTTGACTTCAAAAACTGAAGAATATGCTAATAAACTAAGAAAAAGACACTCATGTCTGGTATCAGATAATTCTTGCATAATGCTACATACACAGCCGCATTGTCGCAAAGAAAGCACAGGACAAGGGCACACAAATTCCTTTAAGCGAGAAGGGAAAAGGCTTAAGACGGAGCGCTCAGGAATAATAGCAGAGTCACCGGACATCACTACGCGCTAAACACAAGTTAACAACAAGATAATAGCGGCAGGTAAAATTGCTACACTGCTAAACAAGCCCCAACATGCCATGATGACGTCGCAAACCAGGAAAAAGCACGCACACACAGACATCAGCTCAGAAGGTGCTTTATTGGAATTTCTCCTCCACGGTCACATACCAGCATTTGTACACAAATGCTTATAATTGCATAGAGCTTACTCCATCAACATATCGAGCAAAGTGAATACTGACACTCAACAACATATAACAAAAACAAACAAATTCCATTCTCATGAACTCCCCTCTGCCGAGCGGCTTTCTCCTGCTCTACCTGGATGCTGACTTTTTCCCCTCACCTACATTCTGAGTAAAAGCAGTGAAAGGAGAAAAGAACCGCGAAAAATTACAGCATTTGTGCCCCTATAGCTGTAACTGCATGAAACCGTAGCGCACGCTAATAAACTGAGAAAAAGACACCCATTTCTGCCACCAGATAATTATTGCATAATGCCACATACACAGTCGCATTGCCCTTGCGTAAAGAAAGCACAGGACAGGGATACACAAATTTCCTTAAGTGAGCAGGGAAAGGCTCAAGTCGAACTGCTCAGGAATAATCGGAGAACTGCTTATCGCTACGAAACTCAACGGCTAGCACAACATGACAGCAACAAGATATTAGCGAAGGGTAAAAATTGCAGCAAGAAAGACACTACTGAACAAGTCCAGACATGCGACATCGAATACAAAATACTGCTCATCGGGGAAAAGGCCTAAGCCTGCGACAGAAAATCATAGAGCATACACAACTCGCTGGCTGCAAGCTTGCGTACCCAACAGAGCAGTGCGCTCCCATCAACACGCCTTGGGCTGACCATAAAAACCCGAAGCCTTTTCTGAATACATTCTGCTGTCGCCGAAATAAAATATTTATCGCGAGGGTACTACAATGTCAGCTCTGTTGCTGTTTAAGTGTTAAAACAGTGCGCTCACTCGGGGTCACGGATCGCGCGCGTCGCGCGTCGAAACCGCGGGAATGGGCCCGCGCGGCTCGCTTGGGGCGCGGTTCGGACGCACTGTTTTATCACTTAAACAGCAACAGAGCTGACATTGTAGTACCTTCGGGATAAATATTTTATTCCGGCGACAGCTGAATGTATTCAGAAAAAAGGCTTCGGGTTTGTAAGGTCAGCCCAAGGCGTGTTAATGGGAGCGCACTGCTCTGTTGGGTACGCAAGCTTGCAGCCAGCGATGCTGGAATGATTATTTCATTTTATTTGGAGTCATTATCGGCTCACCTATTTAGTGAAGACCTATGAACACATGTTAAGTGGTTCGGTTTAAAAATGATGAGAGCTACAGTGTGTAGCGAATGATGTTCACATTTACCCGTTCTGCTCTATAGTATTCTGGCTATATAGTATTCTCTAAATATATGGGTGCAAGGAAATAAAAGGGAAACGAAGTGAATTCACTCCTGTATAATGATCGCTGCGCAGAAGCACGGCACCGTTTTCTTGGTGGATGTATAGCGAACATGAATTCCTGCGATGTTGTGTTTCTTTTTTGCTTTGCGACGGTCGACTGGTGATATACTATCACATCCAGAACGAACACCTATTGTTTTGCGTTCGCATATGTGCGTTACCCCTGTTTTGACGCTGGTTGTATAACTATTGACGTGAGGAATAATATGAATTTATGTGGCTGTGAATAGACTTTGTGTTTGTGAGTGTGAAAATGTGAGTGTGTGTCTGTGTGTGAGTGCACGAGCGCTTTTCTGAACCAGGGACCCCACTTGACAAGTAAGTGTTTGCCTTTTCGTGCGACGCGAGTGATACATTTATGTACTATTATGTGAAATAGTGGTTTAAAAAATAAGGGTATTAGTCGCGTTTGCATTGCTATCTGTAGGATAGGACGAGCGTTTTTAATGGAATTGCCTCGCTAACCTGGTGAAGTCTTTGTTTTGGGCAGGGTATTTTATGAGTGCCCGACGCCGGCCCTGTTGTTGTTTGTTTGTTAATATGTATCTGTCACGTTCGTAGCGCTGTTCAAGCTTTGTTTTGTTTTTTACAAAAATTCTGACTTTATGGTATTAAGCTGTCGGCGTAGAAGTGACTTTTCCTGCTCGCTTAAGATAAATTATGTGTCCTTTTTCTGTACTTTCTTCACGCACGGACAATGCAAATGAGTATTTAGCATTATGCAATAATTATCTGATAGCAGAAACGGGTGTCTTTGTCAGTTTATTAACGTGTGCCTCGTTATTTTATTTTTTTCTCTTATAGCTATGCGAGCAAAAGTGCGTGTAATTTTTCGCTGCTCTTTTCTTATTTCCCTACTTTTACGCAGAAGAAAGCCTCCTGGTGAAAGCTGAATGGTGTTCTATCGGTGGACGTGAGGTTGTTTGTTTGATTTTGTTGGGTGCTCGATATGTTGATGAAGTAAGCAGTGCAGTTACAGGTTTTTGAGCAGAAATGCTGGTATCTGAGCACGGAGTAGAAATTCCTATATTTCTCTGCTCCCAAGAAAATTTGTATGTCGTTTTCCGAGCAGGAAATAGCAAACCGCGTTTAGTTTACGCGAAATAGAAAAATGAAGTTGTGTATACTCTATGATGTTCTGTCGAGGGCTTAGACCTTTCCCCCGATGAGCAGTATTTTATATGCGATGTCGCATGTCTGGATTCTTATTTTCTCTACTTTTACGCAGAAGAAAGCCTCCTGGGAAAAGCTGAATAGTGTTCTATCAGTGGAAGTGGGGTTGTTTGTTTGATTTTGTTGGGTGTTCGATATCTTGATGAAGTAAGCAGTGCTTAATTTTGCAGTCATGTGTTTTGGAGCAGAAATGCTGGTATCTGAGCGCGGAGCAGAAATTCCTATATTTCTCTGCTTCCTAAGAAAATTTGTGCGTCGTTTTCCAAGCAGACAGCGTATAGTTTACGCGAAATAGAAAAATGAAGTTGTGTATGCTCTATGATTCTCTGTCACAGGCTTAGGCCTTTTCCCCGATGAGCAGTATTTTGTATTCGATGCCGCATGTCTGGACTTGTTCAGTAGTGTCTTTCTTGCTGCAATTTTTACCCTTCGCTAATATCTTGTTGCTGTCATGTTGTGCTAGCCGTTGAGTTTCGTAGCGATAAGCGGTGATTCTCCGATTATTCCTGAGCAGTTCGACTTGAGCCTTTTCTCTGCTCACTTAAGGAAATTTGTGTATCCCTGTCCTGTGCTTTCTTTACGCAAAGGCAATGCGACTGTGTATGTGGCATTATGCAATAATTATCTGGTGGCAGAAATGGGTGTCTTTTTCTCAGTTTATTAGCGTGCGCTACGGTTTCATGCAGTACAGCTATAGGGGCACAAATGCTGTAATTTTTCGCGGTTCTTTTCTTCTTTCACTGCTTTTACTCAGAATGTAGATGAGGGGAAAAAGGCAGCATCCAGGTAGAGCAGGAGAAAGCCGCTCGGCAGAGGAGAGTTCATGAGAATGGAATTTGTTTGTTTTTTGTTATATGTTGTTGAGTGTCAGTATTCACTTTGCTTGATATGTTGATGGAGTAAGCTGTATGCAATTATAAGTATTTGTGCAGAAATCCTGGTATGTGAGCGTGGAGGAGAAATCCCAATAAAGCACCTCTCCTTGTGCATTCCTGAGCTGATGTCTGTGTGTGCGTGCTTTTTTCCTGGTTTGCGACGTCATCATGGCGTGTTGGGGCTTGTTTAGCAGTGTAGCAATTTTACCTGCCGGTATTATGTTGTTGTTATCTTGTGTTAGCCGCGTAGCGATGTCCGGTGACTCTGCTATTATTCCTGAGCGCTCCGTCTTAAGCCTTTTCCCTTCTCGCTTAAAGGAATTTGTGTGCCCTTGTCCTGTGCTTTCGTTGCGACAATGTGTATGCAGCATAATGCAAGAATTATCTAATACCAGACATGAGTGTCTTTTTCTTAGTTTATTAGCATATGCTTCAGTTTTTGAAGTCAAGCAAAAGTGCGCGCAATTTTTGCTGCTCTTTCCTCAAATCACTGCTTTTGTGCAGAGGAAAGTCGCATGGTACAGCTGAGAAGTGGGGTTTCTCTGTTTGTTTGTTAGATGTTGTTAGGAGCTCGGTATGTTGAAGAAGTAAGCTGTTATAGGTATTCGTGCAGAAACGCCTGCATCTGAGCGCAGGATAGGAAAATACTGAAGCATGGCACCCTCAGCGTAAATTAATTATTTTGGACATGAGTCTGCTTCGCTGCATGACAAGGCTGAAATGGGAAGGGAGAAAAAATTGGAGCGCTTGATTAATAGCGATCCAAGTAACAGGGCAACTATACACTGAAAAAAAATTTCTGTAAAATAACAGAAAAAAAAACGGAGAATTTCTCTGTAAACGGGTACAGACTCTTCTGTATAACCATTTCGCAGAGTATACTCTGTTTTAGAACGCGACGAAGGTTTGGTTATCATTTGAAAATGATATAGTGCAACGCGATCGATCAAGCAATCCTTTTCTCCCACTCAAAATACGAACGCGAGACCCGAGAGATCGTCATCTGACACTGTTTGGTTGAGCGGCCGAGCGAGCTCAATGCTCAACATCGGTTCCGGAAGTTGGCGCTTTGGCTGTGCGTACTGCGTAGCTCGCATGGCTGCATCCATGTGCTGTGGTGGACCAGCTCATGACCTACTACTATACTAGAGACCTGGACAGCCGCAATGCTCCCAGCACCGGGGTAGTAGTTCTGGCAATCGCCGCTTGGCTATGGGATTTGGCGCTAGCTCGCACTATTCGTTACCACGTGACTTGTTGAAACCGCGGCGACGTAGGCTGTGTTGACAACGACGAAGCAGTATAAGAGAGATAATAGCGCGTGCTTAGCAACAGCCTGTGTATCCCTGCGTAGCAGAATAAAGGCGGTGGCAAGGGTGATTCCCTCTCCCCAATAATGCTATGTGGCGCTTGCAGCGGTCACTAACGTAACTAACCCCGTGACCCGTCTCTCCCATAGGGGATCGCCAGCTGTCCAGGTCTCTAGTATAGAGTAGGTCGTGGACCAGCTTTCAGGTGAGCAGCTTTCTTGTTGGAATTGAGTTTAATGCCATTTTCATAGTCAGAAGCAAGTGTTTATCGCTAACATTTTCATACCTATGCGTATGAGTATGCGGAGGCAGGTATTTGATGTTGTGCCGTACTAACTGGAAGTAGTTAGGCCTAACATCACCAATGCATGGAAATTATTCGCGGCTTATTCAAGTATAAATCATGACCTGACTGCATGTAGTTGCATATCAGTTACTGATGACGCTACTATGCTTCCGTGCGGATGTTAACAGGCATAATGTTCAGGCAAATGTGAAGGCAAATTGTCGTGACAGTGACGGCAGTACAATCGGTGCTGTTAAGCGAAGGACATGTCGTGTGCTACAGTTTACCGTGCGACCCAACCACTCTCACTTCTTATTATGTAACGATTCTCGCAACAGGGATCCCTCCTGTTTACCGTGATATTTGCTACACAACCGATGACTCACGACAGCGTATCGTGAACGAATGGGAACACAGGGATTATTATGTTGTTCACATGTACTGTGCAGTGTTAGCAAAGTTAGGATGAGCGACTCTTGCGTCACTATCGTCTTGAGAAGAACGTCTACGTTCTCCCCAGGTAGAATACCGAAACATGTACAAGTGCAAGAAATGTGGCTCCGAGCGCTCCACGCTTGTCGCCTATGTGGAACACCAGCGCAGCCACATGTACATCCACAACTACCGATTTTCCTGCTACAAGCCTGAGTGCAAAGTGACGTTTGAGACGCTTCATGCACTTTCGCACCACTGCCGGAGACAACACCCTCAAAAAAGGAAGTATCCGTCAGTGAATACTTTGACATGCCCTGTTGTGCTGTGTGAAAAGGAACTACCGTCACTACAGGAAGCAATGCGTCATATGCGGGAACATCTGGACAATCACCAGCTTGTTTCATGGCCATTTCCTCAGTGCATGGGACGAAATGAATTTCAGACAAAACCAGCAATGTCTGTGCACATGACTAGGTACCACAAAGTAGAATGTCCACCTGTGCATGCCCTTCCAGCTCCTGTTGACGTTGCAACGACATCATCTTCAGTGCAACAATACGATGACGAAGGTCCTGTTCCTGACAGCCCTGATTTAAATGCCACTGACACCACAGGTGGCGAGGAGTCTGACAACGAAAGTGAAGATGTGCTGCTGGGCAGATTGCTTCTGAAGATGATGACGAAACACCATGTGCCATCTAAAACTCTATCATCTTTATTTCATGACTTGCACAGTATAATTGAAGGTACTACTGAAACACTGAGAAAGAAAGTCGCATCCCGGGTTGTTGCCCATCAGAATGAGATCAGCAATGATATAGAAGCTCTAAAAAATATCATTCTATCTGACATTAAGGATGTCAATCCTCTTCGTGCATTTGCCCATGGAGGCTGTATGTCTACACGGTATCGGCAAGACCTATTTTTTAAAGATACGTTTGGGTACGTCGCCCCTACACCTGTACGGCTGGGGCAGCTCAGCTCTGGTGATGAAGCATTTTATCACTATGTGCCCATTGAAACGACTCTGCAACGCATGCTGAGTGATGAGTCAGTGGTGTCCCAACTGGAGAGCTTTAGAAAACTTCCACATTTCACAGAGGACAACCAAGTTCTTTCCGATTATGTAGATGGGGAGCTCTTCAAAAGCATAATGGCATCTGCACCGTCTGATGTATTTCCACTCATCCTTTACCAGAACAGTTTTGAAGTGGTAAACCCACTAGGGTCGGCGAAGTCGAAGCACAAAGTCTTGGCACTCTATTTTACTCTTGGGTTGTGCGGCAGGAAAATCATTCAAGGGTTGACCAACTTCAGGTCGTTTTAATGAGCACTGAAAGACATCTTCAATCATTCGGGCATGATAAAGTATTCTCCAAAGTCGTCAGTGAGTTGGACCAGCTGTATAAATGTGGCATAGTAGTCATGGGGAAGAAATACACCCCACAAGTGTTTTGTATATGCGGTGACAACTTAGGTTCCCATTGTGTGGGTGGCTTTGTAGAGAGCTTCTCAGCGCAGTATTTCTGCAGATACTGCACTGTCACCCAAGAAGAATTCCGAGATAATCACTTGGCTCATGGCACGACACGTACACAACAGCAGCATCTGCACTGCATTGAGCGGGTGGACAGTGAATCCCTACCGCACTGCGTTGGTGTAAAGTTTGATTCCCTCTTCAACAAGCTTCAAGGATTTCATGCGACTACATCGTTTCCGCCTTGTATTGCTCATGACTTGCTTGAAGGCGTTGTTGACTATGACTTGACACTCTATCTGCAGTATTTCGTGAAGAAGAAGTACTTCAGTGTAAAGGCATTTAATACAAATCTTTCTCAGCTTAAGCTTTCTCAGCCGACAGACCACCAGCCTTGAAACAGGACATTAAGAAACTTGGAGGCCATGCAGCACAAAACTGGTGTTTGTTACGCTTTCTACCACTCATTGTAGGCAGCCTTGTTGATAAAGTGACAACGTGTGGAAGCTTTGCCTTCAATTGCGTGAGATAGTGAGTTTCGTATTTATGCCGAAGGTATCGGTGTCACAAGTTCTGCAGATGAAGGAGCACACTGAGCTCTACCTGGAAAGCAGGAAAGAAGCTTTCCCACAAAACAGTTTGAAGCCAAAGCATCATTTCCTTCTTCACTACCCGAGCTTGTTTCTGAAGTTTGGTCCGCTCATATGGCTTTGGACAATGCGCTTTGAGGCCAAACACTCATTTTCAAAGCAAATTGCACGAGTCTGCAACAGCTTCAAGAACCTCACCAAGACACTGACAACTGTGCACCAACTACTGCAGGCATATTTGAGCACAGGGACGCTGTACGGACATGAGCTCGTCATATCTGAAAGTCGTTCAGAGTCTTTCTCTATCAGGGAGAGTGTGGCCCAAGCAGCTCAAAGTTTCTTCCAGCACAAGGACTTCCAGTTGTTCCATAGGATTCAATATTGTGGCACTGACTATGTATGTCGCATTGTGAAGAGAAGAGAGCATAGTTAATTTCGCACGTATTGATGCAGCTGCTGTTGCTGAGCAGAACGAGCCATACCTTTTTGTCACTCCGGTACTGACTACATACTTGGATGATGTAGGAGTGTATGCCATTGCACATGACACTTCATTTGATCCACCCACATGTGTGAAGCTAAGAGCTTTACTTGACTTTTATCCTCTCCAAGCCTATGTGCACCTTGGTACAAGTGTTCTTGTTCTCAAGCACGCTGTCTTTGACGCATATGTTATAGAAGAGGCACTGGACTGAAGCAGACTGAAAGAATTCTAGAAAGGAGACGCCAAAGTGATGCAGTACCTTCACACAATACATTTACCTATTTTTTTCATCAAGTGCACCCTTGTGAATACTACGTCATTACCATACTTGTGGCTTCATTTACTTATAACTGACTTTGTATGAAACTTCAGTAATTGGTCTCTCTGCTCATCTTGTCAGATTGTGATCTCTCAGCTTCCTATTGCTGTTAAGGATGTGGTGCAGCAAGTTCTGCCAGACCTCACCAGGGAAGAGCGAAAGAGTCTTCATGAGAAATTGTGGGAGCTGGGTGTACGCACACCTGAAGACTTTGAATATTTCGACCCTCCTGAACTGTACAGCACGCTGACTCCTGTGAACTCTAAGAAGCTTTTGAAACGCTGGCGTGATGGTAAGGAACCCCGACCAGAGTTGTGAAATAACTATTTATTAACTAACCCAAAAGTAATTAGAGTAATGAAGTTACCCCAATTACTTTTGAAATAAATAATGACTGTATCACTCAACGCAACTTTCGGTAACTTTTTGCTTTGTGTCATGTTCAGAGGATGAACATCCATTCGACTACAGTCTTAAGAGATGAGAATGCTGACAATGTTGTGCCGTTGCAGATAATTGTATGAGCGGGATCAGATTGGCTCCCAGTCGAGTTAGCATCTTGATTGTTGTAGGAACGCTTAGTCAACAGATGCTGTGATTTACATGCCGCCGTATAGCTGAAGCAATTGAGGTTACCTCAGTCACATTTTCGGATAAACTGTAACTGTGACTGAGTTAAAATTCATTGTCATCAATCTTTCCTATCACTTAATTACTTTCAGAGTCATGTACCTGCCATTTAATTACATTGTGTGCATAATCTGCACAGCTCTGACCCTTACTTTGCGTTATTTTAGCGTTAGTTTTGTTAGTGTTAGTGAACAACGAGAATTGACCGAGGCACTCTTTCCTCCGAGTTGTTTGAAGTCTTTCGTGTCAGTGTTTAGTTATTTTATGACTTCGTGGTCTAGTTACATTTAGTTTACTCATGGTTTAAAATATGGCTTCATATATCCTGTGTTTACTGTTCATGCAGGCTGCTTAAAGTGAAAAAAAAAAGATACAAAAATCAACCGGTCCTTAATCGATTGGTCAATGCGCTTTATCTCCAAGTGGTTTCAATACCCCGAACAGTCAGTTTGAGTGTGATAGGGAGCATCATGAAAAAACTGTAGAGAACGCCATCGTGTTGGAATGTAAAAATCAATAATTATAATTACAAAGCATACTGTAAGCTACACACCATAGAAGTTCGACGTCTGGTATAGTGAAGATACATATGATGAGGTGCAACTGTACTTTGAGTGTATGCTGTGCAGGCAGTCGTTTCGTTCCAGTGCTTAACAGCGATACATACTATAAGCCCTTGCAGCATTTGATGGCGTGAAAAATGTACATTTGAAACATTCCGCAAAAGCAGCTAACCTTATGTGATTTTAGGAGAAATAGTTCGCATATTACTTCGACATTAAGCTGTAATTGACAAAGCTATACTTGACATGTTTTTCAGCTATTGAGGCCACCACAGCACCCATGGAACCGAGCTCCCTTCAAGTACCCACTGAATCTCAGCCTTCCGCCAGTAACTCAGCATACACTTCAAGTTTGCATGCGACCAATTGGGCAGAAGCCTTTGAAATTCCTTATAGTAAGGCTCGAAACAGCTTCCTTGATTCTCTCAAGCAGAAGAAGGAGCCGTCAAAGAGGGACCTGCTAGATTTTGTTCGAATTACTGCTGGAGATATTCACAACATCAGCAAGAAGCCTGGTAGAAAAGCGACTGCGTTGATAGCAAAAAGGATTGTTCTAGATCACATGGACTCACTTGCAGACAGGATAGGCGGCAATGTCATTGGCTGTGGGTATGCTTCACTTGCATCGAAGCTTGAGTACCGCATCGATAACCTTAACCGCACCACGTCCTCACATGTAGAACAACAGCCAGAAACGCAACAGTGTGCTCCTGCAAAGCGGGACATGTATGGTTGTGTTGCATGGAGCCCGAAGCTTCCTCCTGGCGACACTGTAGAAGCACTGAGGACCGTCCAAAGTGAACTGATGCATTTTATACATGTGGTGAGACTAATACTCAAGAACTGATGAGCATGATGCAGAAGACATACTATCTACAACGACAAGACATAAATGCTGGTATATCGATGATGCGAGCTGAACAGGAATGGCCGTGGTTGCTGTCGAGCCCATACCTCTTGGCACATTTCCGGACTCTCACAGGCGTAGATGCCTATCAAGCTATAGGAAACTGCATAGCAGAGAAAGGGCAAGGAATCCTGAGTTTCTTTTCTGAGAACCCTAATGCAAGCATGAAGTCCATCCTAGAATCAGCTCAGGAAGCACTCTCCACCACGGGAACTGGATACGGGAAACTGGTTGCTATTGTGCTCGGCCTCATCATCTTTATGCGTGAGGAGAAGGACCTGTCTCTTCTTGAACTTAATGTATGTTACATTCTGATTAACGAAACTAGATTTAGTGTTTTATGTTGCGTTTTCACTGCCCTGCCCATTGCTATTCGCCAAAGTCTAGTGAAGCTGTATACAGTGCATTTGCTTGTCTTCCAGCCTAGTCCAGCCATTCTGGAGGCAGCACTACCCCCAACTCCAGTCATCCTCTCATGTGGTATGTTTTGTGCCTGTGTGGCATGTTAGAAGCCCTGTGTTTTTTTTTAATTACGTTAATACTAGACCTGTACGCATAGTCAAATTTCCAGTTGTGAATCGAATAATTTGGGATATTTCACACTGAAATGCTTTAAAACATTGTGTCCACTAGATAAAGTGAAAAAAGAAAAACACCGGCTTGACACAACAGGAAGCAAAATTTAGTTGTAACATTTCGAGACGTATGCGGGCGTCCTTATCAGACAAACGCAAAACAAAATAGTACAGATCTGAGTTCAGCCTTATGTCTTTGTGATGTCCCTGTAGAATTCCAGTAAGGGCCCCCTGTGGCTGTGGTAAGGGCAAATCAGCATGAATGTACCAGGATTCCAGAAAATTTTCATACCCCCCCCCTCCCACATACATTTATGTTCACGTGCCGAAGTTTATGCCTCTTCGAAGTTTAATGACTTGTGAGCGCGTGTTCAACCGACTCAGTGCCATGATTCCCTGTTGGCGGCTTCCTTATCTGTAGTTGATGTTCCTGTAGTCGAGTGGTATTCTTTCTCCCGGTTTCGCCTATGTAGCACGTGTCAAACTGTTTGCATCTTTATCTGTATATAACACCCGACTGATTCATGTAGGGGACAATGTCCTTGGGGTGGCATGACATATACAGAGTTGGAGAAGGTTTGAAAGTGGTGCAGATGCAAAGAGATATCAAAATTCTTCTTACAGCTTCAGACAGGCGACTGAGATAAGCGATACATACAATGTTTTCTGGAGGAGGTGGCTTATAAAATTCACGGGACATCTTAGAAATTGTATCTTTTACAAAATAGCCAGGATAGCTACACAATGCTTGCAACAGCCACAAGGGGCCCCTAACGGAGTGCTACAGTAACATGACGAAGGTATGAAGCTGGTCTCGGATCTGTACTATTTTCTTTTGCATTTGTCTGCTGAGGAGGCCCGCATAGTCGTCCAAACGTTACAAGTGAATATTGTTGCCTGTTGTGTAAAGCCAGTGTTTCATCTTTTTTCGTTATGACCTCTCTTGACTTTTGATCTATCTTCATTAGATAAAGCGCTGTACCTAATGTGTGAGCTGTTTCTGTTGTAGTGGTCCATGGCAGTACCTGCAGTAGCAATCCTGAAAGAAATATTAGTATTAACACCCACCATTGATGGTCGTGAATGCTAAAGTTTTCGAACTACCAGCACACTTCATTGAGGTGCACTTCTGCAAAACTGGACTGCAAGATCAGTTTTCGGGCGTGCCTTGTAGGATCCGAACGCTTACTGGCAAATATGAACACTGTGTTTTTGTTTTTTGCCATGGAAAAACTGCATGCAAACACATGTTCACATCCCGCCAGGCTTTCAACCTTCATTTGTGCACACCAGTATCTCTAGATGCACATTCACGGGTGCAATCCGAATTTGGAACGATGCTGTTTGTATTAGGCACATTTTGACTTGACTGACAGCATAACAAATGAAACAGAAAGTATTGAAAGTGTGTTTGCACTAATTGCTGTATACGCTGCTTGAATCTGATAATATGGTTACATAAATGGGAAATTTTATGCAGGCAGTCCTAACGAATCTTCGGCGTTCTTTCTGGCAGCGGACCAGAGGGTTGTGACCAACAACCTGCCTGATTTTAGGACGGCACTTGCTACACTCCTTGGAGTGTATTTTGTATTCAACATTGAGTACCCTTCACAGCTGGAATGTAGTCTGGAGTTCATGCAAAGGTGAGTTATGTATTGTATGTTTCGATGCGTGCCGTGCTGTTCTGAATTATTACGTTAGGTTCAATTATTAGGTGACTGCCTAATAATGGGCAGCAATTAAACTACTTGTAGTTTAATTATTAATTAACTTAATATTTATTACTATTTAATTATTATTAATAATATTTAAATAACTGAAGTTAAATTACTGTCAGTGTTGTTAATTACTGTTACTTTAGCAACTGAAGCTCTTGCAGCTCGACATGCACTTTATGGAGTTTGGGTGTGGCTATGGTCTCTAGTGTTTGATTTTAAGAATAAATATATTACCCTTTGTCAGGTCAACACTGGATTAATACATTGAGAAAAAGAGCCTCCACCAGCTTGCACCAAACCGATCCTCGAATGTTCTGTTTGCTCCTCCCTTCTACCCCCGACCTAAAGTCATAGTTCGCTACACATTTTGCTGGCCTCTTGTTAGTTTAATTAAGCAAATTTGCTAGCAGTCTATATGCATAGGAATTGGCAGCCTGTCAGTAACAATTAAGATCGGTTAGATGCTCTATATTTATTTGTAGACGTTGGGATAGCTATACTTTTAATTTATATTGCTTTTTCAAGGGTTGAGAGAGGCTAGCAGACACTGTGATTCTTTGAATGTAACCCTGCCATTATTCTGTCAGATGGCCTTAACAGCATCTTTGCACGCTGCAGATGTTTCCTGGGCATCAACCCGCTTGTACAATACAGAGGAAAGCGGAAGAGAAGCAACATGGGTGGAGCAACAGCAAGGGTGCTTACACTGCTTACCGTTTACAAAACTGAAGGACTTTGAAGCGAAAAAATGGGTTCTTACCTAGGTTCTATTTCTGTTCAGCACAGTGCACGAGTGCAGGAAAGCACAGATGAACAGCAACAAATTATGGGCTACAGAAGGTATTTGCTGCTACTCTCTTAAAACGGTCATAAACGTTACCTCTTTATACCTATTTACGAGTGACAGTTTGTTTACAGGTTACATCGAGCGCATTTTGATCATGTAACTCTTGCGGTTGATTACTACGCTGCCTGTAACCTCTGATCAAAAACAGAGTTTCTTCTAAACTCGTTACCAATTCCTATGTAACCTATGTAGCAGGATTTCCGTTTTTCTTGAGGTTACCTCTGCAAATGTAAAAGTAAAAACTGGGGCTGGTGTACTAAAAAAAAGGGGGGGGGGAACTATACTTGACATTTCGAGCGGATGCTCTTCATCAGAAAAAGGGGGAAAAGGGGGCTAGTGCCGGAGGATGTTAAGCATACTGCCCAGCCCGCTAGGGTGCTGCACGTTAACTTGTTTTACCGTTTTGAAAATGTAACTCTTGCTATAGAGATTACATGGGAATCAGTAAAGAGTTTAGATGAAATTCTGTGGTGGTCAGTGGTTACAGGCGTCATGATCATCTGCAAGAGTTACACGAGCACAATGTGCTTGATGTAACCAGTAAACAAACCATTACTCGTAAACAGGTAAACAGGCAACACTTATGGTGCTTCTAGGTACTGTGGCACACCCTATTTCATAAATATCTGAGCACAAGCATTACCGCGTACAGTGCAGAGAAAGAGCAGATTTGATAATTAATTTCAGTGTATTTTTTGCATATACTTTCGACCTTGACAGCCAACCAGATTCTGGTATTACGCACCGTTGTGCAATGACATGTCAGTGCCCAACTACGCTAGTTAAAGGTTATCCCATACCCTTTGCTTTTAGAGGTAAAAGCACATATAATTTTTTAACTTCTATTAGAACTGACTGTTTTACGAGTGTAATGTGAGCTTGCAGTGAGAAAATACCAAGTACTTGGCTTAAATTATCATCAGGAAAGTAAACGAGTAATTGTTGTAGTCATAAGCTGTTATCAGGATTTTTGTGTATCTGTCTCTCTGGGATTTCTAGTGCACTCGCTCACCATGCTGTTAAACAGGATGCACTATGTTGTGATAATGCTTGTGTGATATGCAAGAGGGCCCAGCAATATGTTGTGTCAACATTAATGTATAACTGTTACATATTTTAAACGTAAGCGATTGCAAGAGGTGTAAAAACTGTCACAACGCAAACGCGAACAAACTGCAAACTGCTGTCCCAGTAACCGTGTGAAAAAAATTTTAAAAGAATGCGGCCAATCGTATGAAGTCCCACAATGCTTTAACCGCCTCATGTGAAGGACTTCATTTCTTTTGAGCTTTAGCTTTATAACTTTTCAACATGCAGTTTTTTAAATTGTACAGTCAAGGCCATTGAAGGCCAGTTCCATGACACCAAAGAGAAACCGCGCTGACGTTACTCCATTTTCCAATCGGGCAAACCGGTATTCATGAGCCTCTGTAAAGAAGACCGAGAAACTACATCTGTTGTGACTGACTAAGTTATCATGCTTTTGATTCCTGTCTGACGAGGAGAGGGTCACCAGCTTAGTCGATGCAAATGCAGGAGCGGAGAACAACAACTAAACAATAAAAAATGTGAGAGGAAGGGTGAGGTGTGTAATTGCCGCAGATATAATTGGTGCAGACCAGCACGCAGCGGCCCCCTGATTTCATATGTTCGCCTGCAAACTTTTTGTGACCACTCCCCCCCCCCCCCCATGTTTGTGTGGACTTCCTTATGACCCCTCATCTTAGCGCACAGGGAGTGAAGCATGCTACATTCCCCATGCACGGAACGGCAAGCCTGCCGAAATGCATACCTCTTTTAGTATTTTATCACCACCTGTTTTGTGAATTATGATCAGCATCGTGGAAGAATGGAGTAATGTACTCGATGGGTTCTCCCTCGTGCCATGAAAATGTGTCCTTACTTAGGCAAATTGCATTCTCATAAATGATAGTACAGCTATGAAGAAATGAAACCAACATCACGAGATGTCAAAACAAAATGTGTCAAAATCCTAATGGCGGTGTTTGTCTACATAGCAATCTTTCTTGTTTTCTTTTTCTTTTTCTTTTTTAAGATTTTCTGATATGGGAATCTGCCACCCCACGTAGTGTTGCAGCTTTTTCTTCGTGTTTGTGTCACCAGGACTGTTTTTGCAATATCCTGCCTTATTGTTTAAAACATGTAAAAGTCTCAACAATGACTTTGTTGCTTCTTTGTCAGTAGAAAACATTCCTTTATTTGTAATGTACCTGCGCCAGTATGCTCATTCACTTCAGCTAACTCTATTTATATATTGATTGTTACAGGTCACGTTTGGATGTATGCGCCAGATAGGTGTGAAATGTTATGCAAACTCTCTTAGGAAATTGTTCTGACGTTTTGTTCAGTTTCAGTATCACTTGTTTTACTCATTATGTACCTCAGCGAGCATGCTGTTCCAGTTCAGCTGCATTAGTTAATTTTCATATTAGACGTGTTTGTAAATGTGCCTGACGAGCATTGATCATTAGTAGTCAGTTTTTTAGTGCAGGTTACTGTTTGAACAACAGAACTTCTAGTCTTTGTTTTCACTCTTCTACAAGAGACAGTGTTGTGGTCCACAATCTACCAAAGCAAGAATGCTAGTCCAGTAGCTCATTTGATTCATTTAATGGTATAGCTTATGTGCCATAGAGTCACAGATATAGAGTGTAACATTACTCTATTTTATCTTTACTTTTTTTATAATGTCTTGTTTGTACAACAGTCAGTTTGTACAACAGTAACCAATTTTATTCAGTTAATGGTACAGGCTATGTGTCATATCTTGCAGAACCTCAGAGTGTGACATCGCCTTATTTTGTCTTCACTTTCTTTATGTCTTATTTACACAAGCGTACTTCATTTGCAAGAAGATATGTTTAAACGTAACCCTTTTTGATACTCTTCAGCCCTCTACATTATGCCTACTCAGTGCCTTTGTGCTATAATGCACTTACGGGTTTATGACTGTGATCAGAAGAGCTTGAGTGTGTCCAATATGCACACTAGGATGACAATAAAGTTATCTGGACTTTGTCTTTTACATCACAGATATATGGCTCTATAAGCACGCCAACATAGGAATTTCCCTTAATTTACAAACTGCAGCTCAAACCTCGCTTTGAAGCTGCTGTTAGACTACTGACCACACCGAATTGTCAGGCCCAGGCCTGGTGCAAGTGCATTTTCTGTGAGATACCTGCCTGAGCCGTGCCCGCGTGTGGCCCGATTTTTGGACCTAGCGTGGATGCTTCGTTTATGGCTTTTTTCTATGCTCGCGCTTGCACTGCACGGACGTAGCTTCTCTCGCTCCTGTTTCCTTGGTCTGTTTCCAAGGCCTAGCTGTCACAATTTTGAGGGCCTATGGCCCTCACACCGGCTGATATGCATCATGCCGGTCCATCTCAAGACATCGGTTGCTCTAGCTTCCGCGACCGAAGTCGCTCGCCACGACGACCAGAGCATCCAGAGGATACCGGATCTGGACAACTACCTCCTGCGGTACCCCCAGTGCTTCAGGACTGGTCTTCCAGCACTGAGTCTTACTATGTAAACCCGGCAACTCCTCCTGCGGACCGCCAGGACACCCTGGATGAGGACATGAGTGACCCCTTCACACTTGTCACATACAAGAAAAACAGACCACAAGGTATCCCAGTTCTGTTCAAGCCGACGCTTTCCGAGAAGTCATTTTGGAAAGTCAACCCAAACATCATTGCACAGACCATTCGTTCCGCGGCCCAAGAGCCTATTCTTCATCATCGCGTGAACCGTGACGGCTCGATGTGCATTTTTGTCCAGACGGAGGGTGCTGTTTCAAAACTGATGGGCCTGCAAGAGGTAGCCGGTATCGCGGTCACGGTCATGATACCGTCGTCATATGTCAAAAATACGGGGAAGGTCTTGGACATCCCTCTTGAGTACACCGACGAGGACCTTGTCGCCTATTTGGCAGATGAGGGTGTCGTAGCGGCCAGACGTCAAGTTCGTCATATCTCCATGGAAGATGGGTCAGATCAATATGTACCTCTTCGAAGTGTTATACTGACCTTTACGTCGAACAAGAAGTTACCCAATATGATCCATCTAGGCTTCTCCTCTCTCACGGTTCATGAATACGTGGAAGGGCCTGTTCAATGCTACCGCTGTCAACGGTTTGGCCACCTCGCCCGAAGCTGTCGTGGGCCTTTACGTTGCAAGATCTGCTCGGGCCCACATGAGCCGAAAGAATGCACAGCGCGACGTCAACCGAAGTGCGCAAACTGTGCAGGGCCGCACTCCGCCTCTCATTCGTTATGCCCACGAAAGCGTGCAGCTACCAGACGGTTCCAAGCTCGGGTGCTCACAGCCGACAAGCCTCCTGTTGTTAAAGACGCTCGTTACATGCCTGGTTTTCGTGCTGCAGAATGTGCAGCCTCAGACCTTAAGTCACCTCGAGAAGTGGGCCCCAAAAAGTTAATTATGCGATAAAAGCCCCGGTCCGACTCGTGTGACAGGATTGGAGCACAGGCTGATAAGGGAAGCTGTAGCTTGCCGCAGCAACGTTCAACCGCTGCCACACACGGCTGAACTTACGCTGATCTGGTACGGCTCCCAAGGAAGACGCCTGAACCTCAGGTTCAACCCCAGACACCACGTCGCATAAGGCAATTGGAGCCCCAGCCCGCGCAAGATACTGCCACTGGCACTAGCACCATTCTGCGGTTAGTTCTAGCCGCTTTGAAAGCAATTGTGACATGCTGCCCTGAGGCTGCGAACCTACCAGAAGTGCAGGCCCTGATGGTAATGGACATATGCTTTTCCGGTCATGGAGCAAATATATAAGCGTGCCGCCCTAATTCAGTGGAATGCACGCGGTTTGCGAAACAAGCTCCCTGACGTCAAACCTTTTTTGTTAAAACATCGTGTTCCTCTTTTGGCCATCAGCGAGGCTTACGTCAAGAAGGACTTTAGCATAAGCGGGTATGCCATGGTTACTCAGGGCGACGCGGACATTTATAGGAGTGTCTTGTTTGTCCGCCTGGACCTCGTGTCTGCAGTTGTGCCAATGTCACAACTGACTGCGTAAAGTGCGCATTTGACTGCGTAAAGTGTAAGGTTCGTCTCGGCAAGATCACTCTTACCGTTGTTAGTCTCTACATACCACCATCGGTACCGGTTTCGAAGACTGACTTGATGACCGTCTTCGACGACTTGGATCCGCCTTTTCTGGTGGTTGGCGACATAAACGCTCATCACCCTGTATGGGGCAGCCCCAAGACCGATCGCAAAGGAAAGATCTGGCTGGAAATCATTGAGAGATTTGGCCTTCATCTACTTAACGACGGCTCCCCAACATTCATCGGCAGATCGTTCTCTACTGACGTCCTGGATGTCTCTCTTTGCTCTAAAGATATTTGTAGGGACTTACACTGGTACACCGATCTAGATTCTACGGGGAGCGATCACATCCCCATTTACATAACATATAACCGTTATCCCCCGGCATCTGGCTGCAGAATTGTGAAGATAACAGACTGGCACGCTTTCCGGACTGCCTGTGCGGAACAAGATGAATCCCTGCGTTCGGTAAACGATGTCGGAAAGCTGATTGTTCGCTCTTTGGCGCTCTCTACCAAGTCAGTCCGCTTGACCCCTGGTCACTTAGGCACTAACCCCCGGGTGGAACAGCTCCGAGCTCTCCGGCGACGTGCAGAGCGCAAAGCTAGGCGGACTGGCGACATTCATGACATCCAGGAAGCACGACGCGCCAGCAAACAGGTACAGAAGGCACTCCGGGACATTGACCGTCAGCGTTGGCGCCAATTTTGCATGACACTGTCCCCATTTGCAAGCCCTGCCCGGATCTGGAGAATTGCACGTAGCCTGAAGGAAACTCATCCAGTTAGAAATCCTTTAGGGTCCTTGGCCCTATCCACGTCCTCTTCGGAGAAGCTGGTTGCCTCAGAATTTTGTCGTCTCATTACGAGAGCTGCGGACGTGTGTCGTTGTGCTGAGCACCGGGCAGGCACAGCTTGCTTGAAGTCTACCCTTGAACAGGTGATTATGCCATCAATACCCCCTCTCGACATGGATTTCACCATGGAGGAACTCCTCACGGCGGTATCATCTTCGAGTAGAAAGTCATCTCCTGGCCCGGACGGTATCACCTACGCTGCTATTAGGAACCTGGATACTCTGTCCCTCAAGGCTGTGTTAGCCATGTACAACCATTCGTGGAGAAGCGGACAGGTCCCTTTGGAGTGGAAAGTAGGTCAGGTGGTGCCGCTCTTGAAACCAGGAAAGCACCCGTCTCAGCTGTCTTCATTTCGCCCAGTTACCCTCACCAGTTGTTTGGGCAAAGTCATGGAACGAATGGTCCTACGGAGGCTTGAGTGGTGGCTTGAGAGCCATGGATTCTTTCCCCAGGAGCAGAGCGGCTTTCTCCGTTACCGTAACTCAATGGACTCTGTAGTTGATCTCGTCACAGCTGTGCAAGTTGGTAAACAGCGCAGGAAGATTTCCGTCGCCGTTTTTCTTGATGTCAAAAGGGCGTATGACACGGTCAGTCACGTATCCATCTTGCATGATCTGTACCAAGCTGGTCTCTCGCATCGTACACTATGTTGACTCCAGGACTTTCTCCATCAACGGTCCGTCTTCGTCCGCACATCACAAGGCGACACCGACTTGTTCCCGGTCCCTCAGGGTGTTCCACAAGGAAGCGTCCTGAGCCCGCTCTTATTTAATGTTGTAATGGCGGGCATTAAGAGTTGCATTCGAAGGAAGGTCAACTTGTCCCTTTACGCCGATGACATATGCATCTGGTCAACTGGTACATCTCGCCCTGCCATTCGACAACGCCTCCAGGCTACATTGGACGACATTCACACTTACCTGCTCCGAGCAGGGATGGAAATATCAGCGGAGAAAAGTGCGGCACTCGCCTTCTCCCGCAAATCCATGCAACGATGCCGTCTGCACATTGGGGACAGGCCACTTATAAATGTCCAGCACCACAAATTCCTCGGCGTAACTCTAACCACTAGCCTCTCTTGGAAACGCGTCACATCGATGGCATGGAGAAGAAAGTTCAGCGCTGGACCGCTGTCATCCGTCACTTCGCTGGAATGAGGTGGGGACGCGATGAGAAGGACCTCCTGATGCTGCATAACGCCTTGATTCGCGCCACAGTCGCCTACAGTCTGCCTGTGCTTCACGATCTCCCCAGCACCTTAGCACAGAGGATCCGCGCTATGCTGGCACGGAGCCTACGGGTGTGCCTCGGTGTCCCCCGCGGGGCCGAGACAAGGCTAGTGGTTGCGGAAGCCCGCGACATCCCTTTTGAAGTTCTCCGAAATACAGAAACTGTGCGCCAGTATCTCCGCCTGATTGCACACCATCGCCACCACCCGCTCATCCGGAAACTTCGGGCAAGGCGCAGCACGCCGATCCACGGATGTATAATGTCATTCAAATCCCGCGTTCCGAAATTCGTTATCAGCCCCGCCGCTGAAAGCACGGCCCCGTGGACACTTCCGTCGCCAAGCGTCACCGCCTCTGTCCCAGGGATCACGGACAACAAAAGGAGCTACCCCGACCTCGTACTACAGCAACTGACTATGGATTTCATCGGCACCGCATATGATGGGTTGTGCACGGTCTTCACGGATGGCTCCTCAACGAAAACTTCGTCATCCTCATCTTTTGTGGTACCCTCGATACCGCTCACCCGGGGTTGCCGGTTATCCCATCGCACCTCTTCGACCTCAGCCGAGCTGTACGGAATCCTGTTGTTCTTACAATATGCGGCCACCTGCGATCCACGGCGATGGGTAGTCTGTACGGACTCCAAGTCAGCTCTTCGATGCCTGAAAATCTCAGGTCTCCGCGGCTCACTGGCCACACTTGTGATAAACATTCTACGCCTACTGAAGTCCATAACTGCCCACGGCCACACCATCGCTTTTCAATGGATTCCGGGTCATTGCGGAATCTCTGGCAATCACGTTGCCGACGCTGCCGCAGCGGCCGCTCACCACCAGGGCAAGTGTGTCCCGATTGTTCTCCCAAGGGGGGACAGACGGTCCCTTCTTCGTGACTGGGCTGCCTCCTCATCCGTCGAACAATGGCGTCGGGATGTCCCGGCCAGTACCACACTGGGAATTGTAGACCCAACATTCTCGTGTCGCTTACCGACATCTCTACCGCGCGCCATTAAGTCCCTCCTACATCGCTTACGGCTGAATGTTGCCTTTTCGCCGTACTACCGTTACCAGATAGGGTGTGCCAGTAGTCCCTTGTGCCCGGAGTGTGGTGTGCCAGCGACCGCGGACCATGTGATCATCGCATGTGCATCGCATAGGAGGGAGCGTCACTTGTTGGCAAACGACCTTGCGCGGATTGACAGCCGACCCCTTGACCTCAGACTCATTTTGGGACCATGGGACACACGAACGCAGATGTCCATCTTACGACCCTTCATCAAATTCCTGCAAACTACCGGCCTCATCGACTCTCTCTAAAACCCTGTCAGCGTCGTCAGCATCATCCTCATCACCATCCTCTCATTTTCCCCCAATAGCAATGGGGTAGCATTCTGCTCAATGAGCGGAAGTCATCCCCATATCATCGTCATCATGTATTTCTCTCTCTCTCTCTCTCTTCGTGTATGGCGCGTGCCTCGCCTGTGGCCACAAAAACTGTGGTCTTCCCAATCTGAGCTTGGCCTAGCTCAAACTTGTCTAACCTTCTCAGTGTTCTGCAGTGAAGTGTTCTTTCCTTACTTAATAGTGCGCGTAATCTCACAGCCCGCTCTTTGCATACCATATCACATGTTTTGTGTCAAAGCATGCTACAGAACCGTGTATGTTTGGATTAGGACCAGGTTGTGTGTTGTTGACTTTTGTTGCAGGACACCGGTTTCACACTTCAAAGCTTGTGACAGAGATTAAATATGAAATAACTTGGAACAATGAAACATGCACAGTGTTTGAGTGAACTTTCGGAGCAGAGGCTCCACCCTAATCCAGGCCCATATAATGTACTGACCCACACCCGTCCCACAATAGGCCCACCACGATGACATACTACCTTACCAAACCCAGAGTATTACTGAGCTTTCTGGTTCTGCTGAAACCTCCGTATTGAATGGCCATAGAGGATTGCTTTTATTTCTTTTTTCAAATACATTCACACATATTGCAGCACATCATAAGTGAGACCATTTCACTGTATTACTTCTCATATCTGTGTTGAAAGAAAGATAAAATCTTTCCCTTAAAGACAGATCTCAGAAGTAATACTGTGAAATGAACTCACATTTATGGTACTTTGCAATATGTGTCCATGTATTTGAAAAAGAAATAAAAACAATCCTCTATGGGCATTCAATACGGAGGTTTCACCAGAACCAGAAAGCTCTGTAATACTCTGACCACACGGAAACGCTCTGTTATCAAAAAGTACGGATATTCTGTACTTTTGCTATGTGCTCTGTAATTTTCACAATGCTTCGGTAAATACTCTGAACAGAGTGTCTGTAAAATAATACAGATTGCTCTGTTATCAAAAACTACAGATACACTGTCTTTGTACTAAGTTTTCTGTAATTTTCACAAGGTTTCTGTAAATAGTCTGAACAGACATTCTGTAAAATACAACAGATCGCTCTGGGCGTTTTTTTCCAGAGCTTTCTCTGTAAAAACGGCCCGATATTTTTTTCAATGCAGAATGAAGCAAGAACAGGTACTTCATTACATTCACAGATGACTTTTCAAGGTACACGGTCCTTTACCTACTGAAGTCCAAGGATGAGGTTCCTGCGAGGGTGGAAGGATATTTGGCTTTGGTTTCCAACAAGTTCGGCAGGCATCCGAAGACACTGCGTTCTGATAATGGGACAGAATATACTGGTGGGAAAATTCGAGAAATCCTTCGAAAAACTGGCATCGTACTCCAGACGACGGTCCCATACAGCCCAGAACAAAACGGTGTGTCAGAAAGAAAGAATCGCACTCTTTGCGAGAGCGCTCGGAGCATACTGTTCGGTGCCAGCCTGCCAAAGACTTACTGGGGTGAGGCTGTTGTTACTGCCTGCTACTTGCACAATCGGCTTCCGAGTAAAGCGGTTAACAAGACTCCCTACGAGCTGTGGAACAGCAAGAAGCCGAACCTGGCACATCTGAGGATTTTTGGCAGTAGGGCTTATATGCACGTCTCAAAGGAACACCGCGACAAATGGGACCCTCGTGCCATTGAAGGGACCTTGGTAGGATACAGCGAGACACAGAAAGGATACCGTATACTAGTTGGAGGTACCAACAAGGTGAAGGTGTCACGCAGCGTTGTTATTGACGAGGCTCCAGTCATGGAGAAGTTCTGTCGTGAGTCCCAGGCAGTACCACCTACGCTAGAACGACGAGGAGGCTGTTCATCGGACTTTATTGCGGAAGGTAACCCCTCTAATGCTGCAAATGATCCATCCGATGAAGTAGTAGTGGAAGTGCTGTTTCCAGCGTCTGCTCCGCAATAAAGCGTAGGCGCTGATGTGCAAGAAAAGGAGGTGGGAGCTAACATGCCCAGGAGATCAGCAAGGAGCAACAAAGGAGCTCCACCTGATCGGTTAGCGTACACTACCGCGCAGACTACGACAGCCCCTGATCCAGTCAGTTGGAAGGAAATGCAGAAGCTACCTCCCTCTGAAAAAGTGAAGTGGATGACAGCGGCGAGGGAAGAGATGGACTCACTACACCAGCTTAACACTTGGGATCTTGTGCAGCTACCGCAGTGAAAACATCCATTTGGCTGCAAGTGGATATTCAAAACGAAGCGAGATAAACAGGGGAACGTTGAACGCTACAAAGCGAGGTTGGTCGCACAAGGTTTTTCACAGAAGTTCGGCGAAGACTACGACGCAACGTTCGCTCCTGTCGCAAAACTAACAATCCTACGTGTACTCCTAACCATCGCTACGATAGAAAAGCTAAAGGTCCGACACTTCGACGTTAAAACTGCTTTCTTGAATGGCGATATCGAAGAGAATATATATATGAAGCAGCCTGAGGGATTTGTTCAGGAAGGGGAAGAGCATCTTGTTTGCAAGTTGAAAAAGTCATTATACGGGCTTAAACAGGCCGCGAGAGCCTGGAACGTGAAGGCAAACAAGGTACTACTCGAAGAAGGCTTCAGGCGTGCTGATGCCGACCCCTGCCTCTATTCCCGAGCTGTAAATGGTGCAGTGATGTATATTCTCTTGTACGTGGACGACATGCTGATATGCCACCCAAATGACTCAACTATTACTGCAGTTTGGAAGGACCTTAACAAGCATTTTGAGCTCAAAGATCTTGGTCACGTCAGTCACTACCTTGGAATTGAGATCGAGAGAAGCGGGGATAATCGCTTTCTTCTTCACCAGCGGAATAGGATCACCAGCCTACTGGAGAAGTACAAGCTTGGAGAAGCTAAAGGCAGTGCCATACCTATGGACGCGGACTATCCGAAACTCACTGGAGATGACGACATACTGCAGAGCAACGAGATCTATCGTCAAGCAGTTGGAGAGCTCTTGTACCTGAGCACGACAACCCGCCCGGACATAGCGTGTGCAATGGGGTACCTGTGCCGACATGTCAGTAAGCCCCGCCAGCGCGACTGGACCGCCGTTAAGAAGGTATTTCGGTACCTCAAGTACACGTTGAATTGCAAGCTGCAACTGTCTCGGGAGGGAGGTGCAAGATTGGTATGCTACGCAGACGCAGACTGGGCAGGTGAAGTCAAGGACCGTAAATCAACAAGCGGCTACTTCATTAGTCTAGGAGGAAGCCCTGTTTCGTGGTCCAGCAGGAAGCAGACATCCGTAGCGCTTTCATCAACAGAGGCTGAATACTTCTCAGCGGCGCATGCCTCACAGGAAGTGCTGTGGCTGCGACAGTTGCTCATCGACTTCGGCCACAGCATAGACGAGGCGACGTGTTTGCTCGAAGACAACCAGGGTTGCATCAAGCTGTCGGTTAACGAAGGCATCAGCGCGAGGACGAAGCACATTGACGTACGCCATCATCATCTGCGCGACCTAGTTCACCACAGAGTCATCGACCTCCAGTACTGCCAAACTAGCGAGATGGTCGCAGATATTTTTACGAAGCCACTGCCGCGAGCAAGACTGCAGAACCTCAGGGGCCGTTTAGGCCTCGTTGATGGCTAGTCGTCGAGAGGTGATGTTGGGGAACAAACGACAACGACATCATTTCTGGTACGTGCGCATCTATGCATGCGCACCCGCCCATGTTTTCTCATTCTCAGTAAACCTGTTGCACCTGCACTGTTCGGCCGTCTGTCATTGCAGATCCAATAGTGACTCCTGTTGTGGTGTTAGCTATTGATGGTTAGCATATTTACTCTTGCTTTCCCAGCCTTCGTATTATGAGTGTTTTTCTTCTTGCATGTCCAGGCTGTCTTAACCTGCCCAGACATACCGTGATGACGTCACAGGATGTCCGGAACTGCAAGATGCTTTGCAGCCTGTCTCTGTGCTCCGTCGCCCAGCGATGGTCAGCGACCGTTCCGGACCGCTTTCTTCAAGATGGCGTCGTTGATCTTCAACTAAACTCCTTCTCTCCACTCTATTTCCATCTTTTTATTTTATTTTCTGCCTATTTTTTATTTTTATCAGCTCAAGTAGCCGGCAACTCACACAGTGGTCTGGACACGTCTTAGATGCTCCCCAATTAGTGTAATGACTCACTGAATGATCCTAATTACTGTGGGGGGGTCCCAAATTGCTCTAATTGCTAATTAATGGCGTCCAGATGACTGTGTGAGTTTCCGGATACATGAGCTGATCCAATACTACTTGTCATGCATTTTGATTGTCCCTTTTACTCCATTTCCGAGGAATCTGAACAACGACAGGGAGATAGAACGCAAGATGAAACCGTAGCGACTGTATGCTTTGTGCAGATGGTATGTCATATGTCTGGATACACCCTATATGGGTATGCTGCCACCGTGTTTTCTGGAATGATATTCCTTGCAAGTTAAGCATGTATGACGCAGCGGCCACCAGCAAGAGAGACGCAAGCGTCGTGTTCAATGTGGTGGAGACTCATGCACGTCATGACAAGGTTTGCAAGTGCTTTTGCGGAAGAAAGACGAGTTGGACAGGAAATGAGGACCTAGGTGTGCTTTTTTCGTTGTTGTTCATCGTTCGATCATTGCGAATTTTGTGCCCCCATGAGTTCAACGCTCAGGTGTGTTGGCTTTCAAAGGTACGTACTCGTGAGTGGTGAATAAAGTGATTTGTTGCTGCTATCTACTGTTTTGTGTGGGTTCTTGCGGGTACTCATCTCCCGCAGACATGAGGGGCTTACTTTGCAGAACATTTCAGAAAACATATAGACAGCAGCATTTTCAAGACTGCCATAACCACATCAATGCAGCTCTCATGTCAAGATCAGCCAGGGTTGCTCTGACGTTAGCATTAGCATCAGGGCATCTCTAATGTTAACATCATCCTGGACAGCTCTGATGTTAACATCAGTCAGGACAGCTCTGATGTTAACATCAACCATGACAACTCTGATGTTAACATTACCATCACAGCAGCTTTCATGTTAACATGAGCATCAAGACAGTATCCAAAATCACATCAGACCTGACATCACTTTTTTCAATAGGGCTGCCTCGATGTAACGCAAGTTACCAAGGTTCGAAGCAGTGCTAAGCATTCTGGGACTTTCTGAGGTCGAGGTTACTAAAGAGACTGTGACGTGACACATCCTACTCTGCAAATCAAAATGCGCACACGCTAAAAAGGAAATAGTGTTCCGGAATCGGAAAAATAATCAATCTGGCAGCCTGCACTTACATGGCATCAATGATATAAATCCGATACAATTAAGACACTCCAAGTGTAACTGAAGCTTTTTGGCAACAAAGTATTTACAAGAGGCTCACACTAGCGTCACATTAGCGAGCATATAGAAATACAGATATTGAACAACATCACTATCAGATCTGAAAAAGTAACAGTTTTTGTTTACCTAAAATGTGATCGTAGGTGCAGCTGAGCTCAAGTGCCAACAAATGGTTCACAGGACAGGCGTTGTATTCGTCACCTCCATTCCATGATTCTGCAAGGACCATATCAAAATAATAAAGACATGAAACCAAGATGTACCCGCGCCAACAACGTATTTAAACGACTGAATCTTAACACACATTGTCAGTCCCACATCTCCATTGTTCTTCACTCATACGCAACCACATCCTGCAGACAAAGAAAACCAGATTCAGCTGCTGTGCTCCACTGCTCTACCGCATGCGATTGTGAACACAAGCAGGCACAAATCTGAAAGCGAAGGACAAGAGAGGAACAAAACTCACCCCTGATACCTGAAGTCCGGAGAACCAAGGGACGTTGCCTCCCTGCGATATCAGCGCTCGTTGAACGCGAGCGAACAAGTTTGAACACTGACCGTTGCGCTGGCTGCGCCGCTGCTGCAATTTAGACACATGCGTCGTGCCCCGAAACTCGCGAGTTCCTTTACAAGGACACCGCATTCACTTCGTGTTTTGTAGATAAGTAGCACAAGAGTCACTATAAATCCCCGACTACGCTGTGACCGACCACGTAGCTTTGAAGTTACGAGGGTAGTTTATATTTCTTTTCTGCAGCAATACTTATACTTGGTTGCTGTCCTGTAGTTCCAAAGCCAAGTTTATGTGTGTATTCTGCCTGGATATATTATTGTGAGGTAGCGCAATAAAATATATTTTTTGTAGTTAGATCACTCATCGCACCCCATGGCTGCGAGCTTCTCACAATCGCTGATAATCGTTCTGTCTTCTCGCATTGAATACAAGCTTTTGTCTTTGTGCTTACATTGCACACTTTCATTTCACATTTCAGTTTCACCATGCATAGCTGTATATCTGATCCTCATTTTAATATTGCAGCCTCTAAGCTCCAGACCCCTGTAGCAGCCTTACAGTCCTTGCCCGAGGCAGTCCGACATCGTCAGGCTTCTTCAAGCAAATTCCGTAGCAATATTAAAGGGCCCGTGAACAGGCCGCCAAACATTTCACAAATAATGGTACCCCTTGAAAGAACGCAGGTCATAATACCCAAATATACATTCGTTCGCCTCGTGCCAGCTCAGTGACGCATATAAACGCTTTCACAGATGAGTAACCAGGGCGCCTCTCTCCACCACGCATGCGTCACATGGCTACGTAGCTTTTTGCCGTCCAATCGTGGGGCCCGAGCTCCGAACATGACATTTCAAATTACCAGCCAATCAACAGGCTTCATTATCAGCTGTGAGGCGGAGTGCTCCGTTTGTTTGTGTGGAACTACATTTTGCGCTCCGTGGTTCCGAAATTCAGCGTCATGACACCTCCAACATCTTCGGCTGGCGCAAACGTCAACAATTGGGGTGCTATCATATGACGCGATTCGAACCTGGGTACCTCCCAGCCACGACGTGACATGGCCAGCACGCTAACCAGGGAAAGGCAATGGAATCTTTTTCGTTTCCGTTACCACCTCCGTTACTGGCCCTTGTTTCTGTTTCAGTTTCGGTTACCACCATTGTTGCTTTCGTTTCCGTTACGTTTTCGCTTCGGTTTTCGGTATCGCCCCACCCCCAGCTTTTTGTTTTCCTTCTTTCTTTCCTTTCCTTTTTTTTCTAAAAAAAAGACCATTGAGACCGTGACAAAACTTAATCCCTCTACGTTCTGAAGTCTATTTTGAGGACTTCAGGGATACATGCATACAAGAGACAACGTTTATTCGAAATACACATATAGGTACATAATTTCTGTGAACAGCTAATATGAACATGGTTTCCAGGAATGTTACTCACGCTTGCAACTTCCAGGCCACCATAAGCGTATAAGAACTATGCTTATTCTATTCACTGTGTACTACTTACTTATGCTCCGGTTTGATAGTTCATTTTAGTTTAAGTTCTTCAGTTAATTTTAGTTTGCTTCATTGAGGTTTATTTCATAAATTTATCTACATGATATGGTGAAGAATTGCAATAATTCGGGTCCTGCGGTACCCGAATTATTACCGTAAATTATAGCCGTTTCCGTTTCTGTTTCAGGTATTCTAACTGTGCGATATCCGTTTCTGTTACCGTTTTTGTTACCTTTCCCTGACGCTAACCATTGTGACACGCGAGCTGGTGACGCGATTCCGCGTGGCTCAAGCCAAAGTACGGCAGCCCAGTCGTCGGAACAATTCGAAGATGACAAAGATGACCCATCGCGCACCTACCTAGATTCTGGAACAGTAGCGCCGGATATTCATTCGCGCTCGCGTAGTGCTGCGTGCTACCCTGCTGGAAAAAGTAGACTCGATCTCATTATGCGCCCGCATGAATTTCAATGAGTTTCAATGAGAATTTATGCATCTAATTCATTTAATGTGAATAACGCAGGTACTTCTCATTGAAGTAATGAGAAGTGTTGCGGGAAAGCTGACTTTATGTTTGAGCGCTCGAACAGATGTTGTGGTGAAGGAGTCTTCCAGGGAACCGGGAGCTAATTTGTCCAATGAGAACCAATGACTTTCAATGAGAACTGGGACACCCAATTCATTTAATGTGAATAACGCAGGTATTTCTCATTGAAGTAATGAGAAGTGTTGCGGGAAAGCTGACTTTATGTTTGAGTGCTCTAACGGATGTTGTGGAGAAGGAGTCTTCCAGGGAACCAGGATCTAATTTGTTTGAGAACCAGTGACTTTCAATGAGAACTGGGACACCCAATTCATTTAAAGGGACAGTCCGGAAAAACCGGAAGTTGATTTTTCCAACTGCCACGGAGGCTTACATGCTGGGTGGAAAGTTTCAGTTCACAAAATGACGTGGTTTTCGAGATATCGAATAAAAAATACTCCTCTGAAGACATCCGGTTTCGTTTTTCTCCCTCGCATACTCCTTGCTCCAAGGATCCTCTATGTACGTCAGCCGTCACGTGAGCATGACGTCCCCAATGGACAAAGTGGAGCGGAGGACTGCGCCGTTGCTGGGAATGCAGAGAGGTGTTCTTGTCTATGAGTGTACTGAACAGAAGGCTACGTCGTGATACCTGTGTTTACATTAACGCTAGAAACGCTAGAGGAGTATTAGAAATTATAAGGCGATGTTTCCCAGACCTATGTTTTCGACCGGACTGTCACTTTAATGGGAATAACGCAGGTATTTCTCATTGAAGTAATGAGAAGTGTTGAGGGAAAGATAGCTTCATGTTTTAGCGCTCTAACAGGTGTTGTCATGAAGAAGATTAATAGGAAATCAAGAACCAAATCAAGTAATTAGTTCACTGGGTGCCAATGAGAAACAATGATTTCCAATTGGAGCAATCTGAACCGACGTGTTGTGCAATGAAGATACCCTTCACAGAAGAAGAACGAATTGGGCAATTGGTTTAGCATCGAACCATCATGATCACTGTGTCAATTGAATTAATATGAGCAAACATGTTGTGCGGATAGGACTGCTCCATACATAGATGAAAGGATGAAGATCATGAAAGACACACTGCACATTCGAGGGATAGAGCAAGTTGGTGTACACTGAATACAGAAGTCAATCATTCTAATTTAAAATATCTTCTACTCGAAACGTGTTTGAATTCCTACACACTTCAACTGGCACAAACTACGCAACTGACGAGTTTTAAATTGCTTACATTTAAATCCATATATTTTTTTTGCACTGCACGAGAGTGAAAGGGAATATTCTTTTCCCCAGGAGCATGCATATAGAAATACGCAGGAGTGCCTCAAGTGAAGTATGCTCTCTACCCATAGTTTTGCACATTGTGTTTGCAAGTGGTGAACAAACTTGTGTAAACAATATATAGCAAAACATATACAAATAATGTACGCTTGTATGTGACAGCTGTAAGTATATACGTCAAACAAGAAAATCTCAAAAACACGTTACATGACATCGTGTAAGAAAGATTGATGGTTATAGTTTACGTTATCTCAGAAAAAAAGGAACTGCTAGAAAAGACATCAATTGTTATCTCAAGATTGTCGCACTACTAATACAATTAAAAACTTGAATGATACATGCAATGAAAGAAATTTTACCTAGAAAGGAAAAACACTTTTTCAGAACGGTAGTCATCACTCATATTCAATCTTGTCTGGCAACTTGGTCACCACAAACTGCTCATTTAGTGCCATGCGCATACGTCTACATGCCAACACTACAGGTGAAGGTATTCTTACTCACTGCGAAACATAGCATATTGTTACGTGGTCCCGAACGCTGTTGTATTACAAAAATGTCAGTGAAAAACTACGAACTACGAGAAAACTACGAGACTACGAACAGTTGGAGCAAGATATTTCGCACACATATTCAGTGTTCGGTAATGAACACACAGCGCGAGTATCGCTCAGTTCTGCGGCACTTCAAAATCGGCATATCTGACCTCTAACACCCCAAGAGAATCGACTGGTGAAGCAGCAGTGAGAGAGATTCAGCAGTCATTAAAGGACAACCTCTAATGTCTGCGGATATAAAGGACCAGCTGCACTAATAAACATGCCATATTTTGAATTTGCACATGGTGTTCTTGGGCGTTGTACGGACTGTCACACGCACGTGGCTGTGTGAAGCCAAAGAAGCATTCTGCAGGTGTTTACTTTTATTCGTCACATAAATTGTATTTAGAAACTAGCAAAGCAAAATAGACGCCGTTTTTGCAGTTGAGTAATATGGACAGGTGAACATTCTCCGGAAGAAAGTATGTAACTACAAGATCAATAATTACCTCATAATGATTAATTAACTCTTTAATTATGGGATTTCGCATAAAAGCGAGGAAACGGAAAGGAATATCTTCCTCGTTGAAAGACATTCCATGTGGAAATATTTGTTAAATGCGCACCTATGTTGAAATGTTCATCGCTCAATTTCGCTATGCAAATGAGCCGAAACAAGAAATACGCAGTTTACAAACGCAGAAACGATGCGACCTTCGCCTTATCCGGGAAGAATAGTGGTCTATCTGGCCATTAGCTCCTACATCAATTAGTTTCATCGCTCCAAATTACGTGGCCCTCCCACTTGGGTTGCATGTCGCTCTTTCTGCGTCAGAAACGTGCTGAGTTCATGTTCCGGCTCATTTGAATAGCGAAATTCCGCGACAGATATTTCAACGCACGTGCGTGTTTGTGTTTTTTTTTCAACATGAAATTACTTTCGACGCCGAATAGGTCCCATTCTGTTATTTCGCCTTTGCGAGAAGTCCCCTAATTAAAAAGCTAATGAACTTTAGGTAATCCATGATCATATAGTTGCATGATTTTCTTCGAGCGAATGAATCGCCTGGCCATATAACTCAACTGGAAAATGGCATCTATTTTGCTCTACTAGCTTTTAATAAAAATGTTGCAGCGAATAAAAACAAACACCCTGTATGTTTGCAAGAAACAAACAATAATCATCATTAGCAGAAGAATAATGACGCCACGAAGCTCTTTATCGAAACCACCAAAGGACTTCAGAGAATATAGTTCTTGGAAGCCCTCAGAATGGAAAGGTTGGTTACTTTTCTAAGTTCACCCATGTATATAGGGTATCCTTACTGAAAACTTACATCACATCTCGTTGAAGCAACTGATGCAAGATAAACTGTTGCACGAGGAAGCTGAAAAGGCTGAAATATGCCGAGAAAATTATGAAGTGACAATGAGCAATAAATTGGAAGATTTATTGTAAGAATATGAGACAGTTTGGCTGCAAATGAAGACACTATCTATGCGAACTCGTTTAAAAGAAAGAAAGGTGCATGAAAAAGGAAGCTCAAACAATGAAAACGCCACTCTGCTTCATTAATTTCTGATCCAAAGTTGATCCACCCTAACACGTATGAAAACAGATATACTACAAATATCCAGTGTACAGGCGTCGCCACCCTTAACCGTAGCGCGGGAACGCGTGGCCTGCTTGCATGCCATAACACGTATGAAAACAGATATACTACAAATATCCAGTGTACAGGCGTCGCCACCCTTAACCGTAGCGCGGGAACGCGTGGCCTGCTTGCATGCCAGCGCCGCCTTGTGTCGATGATGGGGCGTGCTGGGGTGGAGACTCTGGGGCCCTGGTGCACAAGCGCCCCCTCTCGACGGGGGCACGGCAAGCACGCACGGATCACCTACTCAGTTAGCTATCTGCAGACACTTCAGCGATAAGAAAATCAGTATACGAGCAAAGATATCAGTGTTTCTTTGGCGTATTTGCATCCACACAAACACGTTACCAAATCTTTCCTCAGCACCATGAAGCAAACAAAAAAAATCTGTGCTAACACATATCATAGTGAACAGAACGCTCAGAGCAAACATGGGTGAGCCTACAGTGTTTGCATATGCCTCAAAATTATTTCAGAATATTGTGCCCCTCAAGCTCGCCCTTCCGCAAACCGGCATTTAGATAAAGCGTGGTCGATAACGCACGCGCGCGGTTATTGTGCCTGTTGTGCGAGGGCGTAAGGTGATATTATACAGCAGGTGATCCATTCGTACCATGCCGATTACCCTCAGCTCAACCCATCGAGAGGAGGAGCTCGTGTACCATGGTCTTAGAGCCTCCACCCCAGCATCAGCGCAAGGCCACGCTGGCATGCAAGCAGGCCACGCGCTCCCGCGCTACGGTTAAGGGTGGCGACGCCTGTACATACAGCAACAGTGACAACGCTATAAGGAGATAATGTGTGACACAATTTGAAGCAGGCAAAATCTGATACATGCATATGAGAAATCACGAACGTCACTTATCCAGTAGCACCTTCTCATCTAATTGTCCGACAAAGTAAGTCCGTCTAGTGCAAGCGGGATGATGGCACATCATGAAGGCACTTCAGAAAACTATGGATAAATATCGGGTCACTAGAACACCTCTTGGTTCGCTTGGGAGTTGAGGATCAAGCGTCCGAAACACGCCGCTTACCTTTGCGCTAACAGAGCTCGTGCACGGGTTCAGGAACAAAATGCGTGACGGACGACCTCACTACACAAATGCAAAGACGTTCAGATTTTTATACGGTCGGCGGAGCTGAAGGGCAGGAAGCACCATCTAATTAACAGAAAACAGTTTTTTAAATTTCCACGCCCGGCCGTCAGACCGTCGGCAAACCCTGCGCACGGGCGCACCGACGTCACTGCTCTCGGTTTATCTGTCTTTGGCTTGGCATGGACTTTTGGCTTGGCCGCTTGGCTTCTTTCGTTTCGTCCTCTGTGCATCGTACATAAGCGAACAGCTGTTAGGTTGTTGCTATGCCGGAAGCAAAGCATGTGAATATTTTTTTTTTGGCACGGCGTCGTTTGCAAAGTGCACTTCCTTGTTCTAACCTTGCCTTTTATGAGCTGGAGCGATATGATACGTGATATGCCACGGCGAAGTTGTCGAAGATGCGACGGTGCTACGCTGTTAGAACAATTCATCGGTGCATTCAAGTGTTACCTATTATAAGCTGTCAAGAGACCAAGCAGTGCGAAGCTCTTGGCTGACAGTGGTGCCTGCTAATTTCCACTGCAAGGATTTCGTCCACAAATGTTATCATAGGTTACGCGCGACTCCAAGGGCAATTTGGAATCTCGGCACGAAATCGTCTGATGAAAATCTGAGGTGCCCGACGCACAACATTTTGAACGTGCCACGGAGGATCAAGGCAAAAAAACGAGAGCAAAAAAAGTAAGTCGAGGTTCAGATGTAAAAAATAGCAAGCTTAATGAATCGATTGTGCAGCTGTCCTACTGCGCTTACTCTGATATAAGCACGATTAACAACACAATAGTATTGATAATCGAACTTCTGAATTATCATAGGTGCACGCTGAAGGCGGAAATGAAGCATGATCTGGCTTGCATCTGGTGCATGAAGAAATTGCTGACACGTTAGTTGCAGTCTACCTCCACCAACAGGTATGACAATGTGATGTTATAATATGAGTATTCACCTTGTTCAACTTTTCATGTGCACTCGCATGCAGACATCTTGACACCACTTTTAAATCTGCCCCCAAAGTTACAACCTGTGCTTTCAGGGTGGAAAACAAAGGTCGCCATTCCGATTAGCTGCTATCTCCCAGTTCAAGCTCTTTTGCTGTCTGGACACTGGTTCCTGTGGATGGGGTGTTACAAGCTTCACTGTCTGATATAGAAGCTACGTTACATTAGTTCAGTTAATTTGTCTTTTGCACATTTTTGTTACTGCTAGCTGGATTACTGTTGGACATACAATCCTTTGACACACCGAAGCTGATGTCGCCTCTGATAATGTTTTAGAATTTTCAGTGTCATCAACGTTCACTGAGGAAGGTGCCTTTACTATCTGTGAATCTTTAATTGAAGAATAGCCCAGAATTCATGTTAACATTGTCTACTCTTATTAATTCACTGTCTGTGTTCTGAGAGCTAAGAAAAATGGAAACTATTTATTTGTCACAACTTCACACTGGATGTGGTATTGGCTTGACATGTAAGCTAAAATACCTGGATTCTACAGTAATTGTGTTCAACTTGGTGCATTACCGTGGGCAATGCCACATTCACTACATTTTTAGTGGGTCCGGTGCACAAATACTGTGTGCATACTGCATACATACATACTGTTCGATAGGCAAAAATACCTGAGCAGTGCTGTGTAGTCTTTTTACCCAAAGTCCATACTCTTACTGCAAAGTCACAGTACGTAGAACAGCAATGTGCAGGTATGCTGCGATAGAGATTCACAACAGAAAGAAGACTGTTGAGAGCATCTAAATTTTAATGAGACGAGACTTTCGTGCACAAGGCTGCTCTTGTTAATGTCTAACATGAAGTTACAAAATCCCAGAATATATAAAACGTGTTGTAATGTAGAGAGCGAGGGTTGGTACAGACATAAAAATAATTATACAATCATATATAATAAAATAAAAAGGGGGTACAACTCCCCCCTCAACTAAACTCGACAACTCAATAACTCTCCTTATTCTCTACCTTACACCATGTCATATATTCTGGAATTTTGTAACTTGATGTAGACCTCAAGAAGTACAGCCTTCTGTGCGAAAGTCTTCTTTCTGTTGTGCACAATCATTATACAGTAAATACGACTATCCATTTCTTGTCATTAAATGCTTTTTCTTTTTTTTTTCTCCAGTGATGAGCATCCATAAGGACACATGCCAGAAAGGGAGTCTCTTTGGGATGACAAACCCTCATCACCTCATGAGGATACAATCGTTGACGAATGGTTCTCAAGTACATCGAAACTTCAACAAATAATTCATGAAAAAGCCAGTCAGTGCTAGCACCAGGAATTGAACGTGGACCGTCCTGCTACCAGTCAGAGATGTTACATTTCAGGCGCTCATTGACTTTTGGTGAATCACTTGTTGACTTTGTCCCAAGGTGGAGCTCGCCACAGCTCATTTGCCTATCTGTTAATGGCGTGTGTTGCGTTTTTTTCGTTGTGTGTTCCAGACTCAGAACGGTTAATTTGGATCAGGTCAGGTACGTTTCATTTAGACATGGCAAACATAAAGTGGTGTTTCTCAACACAACTTAGCAGTGGCCTTCATACATTACTGCTACGGCCATTAAGCGTGAATGGAAAGCTGCACATTATGCATGATGTAAAACCCCAAGACTAGGGAACACGAAGGGACAGACACAAACACGTCCATTTGTGTTCCCTAGTCTCGGGGTTTTACATATGCATCATCTTCACCAGCTCGCTTGCTTCCTAGCCATTTTTTCTGCACATTATGCTCACTCTACTTTTATCGTGTGCTATATAATCTTGTTCAAGTTCTGTCAAACGACGTGTAATGCTATAAAAAAATTCAGTACACTGTTTATGTGGGTTGAATGGTAGCGCATGAATGCAGGAAGGGAACTGTCATGTTATGGCAAGTGTTTACGTATTGTACATTTAACTACTAATTTTATTGGTTAGCTTTCGCCGCATATCATGTCAAGCCATGTTATATTAATTTGGAACATGTTCTTCTTAGCAGCCAGAGCAGCTGATACACAGTGAGAACATAGCCCATGTGTGTTTGTCTTTTCCACCGCAGCCCTTGGGTTTCCTCCCTGATGGCTACACATGTCTGGGATGGGTTTCAGAACCTGTAGTTCCCGCCAAGTGTGAATTACTTTTCAGGGGATCATCACGCTGGCAGATGAAGCATATGGTTTAAATTATTTGCAGGACAGGAATTGCGTAGCTTCACACAAATGCTACTACTACGACGTAAGAGTGGTTTCAAATCTAGCTTTTTTGTGTTCTTGACATTATCACACAAGGTGTAGTATCCACTATGATCCTTTATATGGGGGGTATGTACAGTGCAATCAACAGATGCTATTTACAAATCTGTGTTTTCTACTGTGTTGAAATGGGGTAGTTTGTATCTGAGAGCCATAGTGAAACACAGGCAGCTAAGGACAGACTTTTGATGCCCTCGAGAAACATGGCAACACATTGCAGGGACTCTGGACGCTGCCTAAATTTCCAGAACACACAGCTCAAGGCAGCAGTTAAATAACAAGTGGTTAGAGAAATCCAAGACAGTTGCATGTGTAGGCAGTCCGCTGTTGGATTTGCTTCTGTCTGGGATACGTTATCTCAAAGGGAACGCACGGACACACTCAGAATGATACTAGGGCTGCCTGTGAAAGAGAATGAGGAGAGGGGAAGATATATAACCCTTTTTTCTTGTCTGTTATTCTATTGGTTAAATTGTCATTTGCTTAGCAGCATATATGTGTATATTCCAGAGTCTGCTAATAAATATATCAGTTTAGAGCTAGCAGTCGCATTGCAGATGTCTCATCCTGTCCTTGGCTGCTTGTGTTTCACTATGGCCATGCTTGCTATTGCAAAAACAGAAAACAAAAAAAGACAATAGAAAAACACGAAAAGAGCGACCTAAAAAGCTGCCTGTTCTAGTGCTCACATGGAGGCAATGCAATGAGGTAACATGTTCCATTCATGAACTGTGCATAGTAGTACATATCACAACGGCAATCGATTATTCAGATTTTTCTTGAAGTACTTTGTTTTTTGGAGCTCTGTTTGCAGAGCCTATTATTGGAGCTTTATGTGATTCCCCTCTTGAGATACTTTAAGATTGCTGATGCTGTGCAGTTTGTTAATTTTGAAACTGAACTGTGCTGAGGTACAAAAACAGAATTGTCATATCTGCATTTGAGCACATAGGAATAATTTGTAAGTACTTTCCTTGTTGACATTAATATTTGCACCAGGTCACAACATTGTTGATTGATGAAAAAAGTAAATAAATGTATTGATTTGCTTGCCAAACAATGCACAGATGTCTTCTTTTCTAGTGAGATATTCCCTGTTCACCAGAAATAAATGCGGAAAAGTTAAAGGGGCACAATGATGGTAGAGTCTAGCGTTGCTTTTTGCCACTTCACATATATTCACTGTTATTCGTGTGCACATGTAGGAATAGGAAGGTAGAGCATGCGCATAAAAAATTTCGTATGCAGCCACACATATGGTTCAGAAGATTAATTAGATGATGTCCAAGCATATATAATTGTGCTTCATGTGCAATGAGTATGCTAACGGATTGCTTCCATGAAGCCTTTTTATTTATTTTTTATAAATTCGTTTTATAAATGTTATTTTTTATTTTATATAAATTTCATATTACATATTGTATACTTATATTTTTATAAATTAAAAACTCAAGTTACACGGCCCCTGTAAGAGTGCCCTTTTTAAATGGTTTGGTAACGTGTCTCTAACTGTAAAGGTAAGAGGCCATTGAGAATGCTGCAGACAAGGGTGCAACTTACATATTGCTTATCATGTCCTACATACAAAGTGATTTGTACAATAATTCCTGAGCACGGAATTAATTCCGAGGCTGGCCAGTGATGTCACCCAGGACGACAAGTCACATAATTGCCTCTAACACTTTTACACCCCATGGGCTGAGTTGTGAATTGAAAGAGCACTCTACAGAAGGATAAGGTGCACCTGATTTCTAGGATCTATGCTATGCCCTAACCCTTCAGACACCACATTTCTAAAAACACCATTTCTAAGTGGCAATATGTGCTCTGGTACTTCTTTTGCGTCTGCATAGTGTGCAACCACATGTCTACTGGAGCTTTCGTGTGCATGTTTTTGTGCGACGGTGCTCATTACAAACAATATCCAGATGTTAGACGTAAAATGCAGTAGTTTGTAGCGTGCCACACAACGCAGCGTGGGGGTGTAATTCAAAGAAAGCTTCTGGAAAATGCACAGAATCCCACAAAAAGTTTAAAATGTGATTTGTATTTCGTTTTACGTCTCTCGTCGTTACATACCATCGTCGACGCTGTTGCACATTTATAAATCGTACGTAAAACTTGTCCCATAGCAGTATGCGGTTTCTCAAGTACATAGCACAATTTTTTCCTGCAGGAATAAAACGCTGTCGGCATTTGCTTGCTAACACGGCTGTCGAAACGCCAGTCTCTACAATGGGCAAGTGCTGTAAAGGGGCTAACGCAGACGCGACTTGATACAAATTGTACGTGCTCACAAAACACAAACGACGAATTCCAGTCACAACATCGCACAGAGGTTGGTTCGCGAATGAGTTCGCAGCTGCTGCACTGTTTACTTATCGCGAAAAGGTGGATCCCGAGAGAACTGATGTTCTGCTGTTCGAATGTTCGGCTGTCCGCCATCTTCAAGCACAGATACGTGAAGCCGCGAGAAGCCGTAGCTGAAATCCACTGACAAGTACGAAGGCGCGCACACGTCACAATGCCCGTTCGGGTGCACCTACGTCATAAAAATGCCTGCGCCCATGTGTGTTTCGGAATGAATAATATATTTTTTTGACATGGTACTGTACCGAACTGAGAGAATGAAGGTGCATTTTGGGGGGAGCTGGATGTGGGCTTTCAGAATATCACAACCGTTTCGACTATTTGGGATATCGGCAAAGCTGACCTTTAATGGTGATAGGGTCCATGGCTGAGGCATAGTACTCTCCTTCATGGTAGCACCAACTACGTCCACAGTACCCGTGAAACCCGACATTGTTTTGCATGGGGGGCAGAGATACGGAGTCGACACAGCAGCATAGTTCAATAAATCTGCTTCGAACAATGCTTCCTGACTTCCATGACTTTCATGACTTCAATGTCACATCACTGAAAATATCCTTTGCATCGTCTACAGAAACGAGGAAGGTGTTCATGCCCAGCTTTCCTTTACCACAATCTGCCTCACAGTTTGCGGCAGCTCATTTATCACGTGAATTGACGAAACTGATTTTTGCTGATTTAACTTGTGCTACTTGTGCCCCATCGGTATTAAATGTATAAGAGAAGTCAATTGATGACAGGACCTAACCGGGCTGGGATAATGCTTCATATATACTTTGCTCCATCCAAGATACCTTCAAATTTGTTTCTCTTAATTCTGTACAGTGACTGCCGGCAACCTCTTCTCTAGTGTTCGGTTTACACTGCATTGTTGCGCTTTATGAGGTGCTCCCTGGAAAAGAAGCAGGAGTGAAGGAGGTGCGCCTTCAGCTACTGCTAAATGTTAATTACATCTTTTAAATTTTCTATTTCCCACTATCTGATGCACGACAGTATTACTAGCCAAACATTTCGCATCTGTGAAGGCACAGTGCAACTGAGATTATTACACCCAAGCTGAACTATGTGCTGTGATAGAATACAATATGTAGTGCATTGATCAAGTAAATTATCCAAATCACATTGAGTCTAATTCATTTTTGCGGGAATTCATTTACGCTCATTGGAAAGACCTACACATCTAATGTGACTGTACCATAAAAAACCTACTGGCGAATAAAAATGGAGAACCATTCCAATGAGAAATATCCTGCTTGGACTCATTGGTTCAATGAGACATGACCGGGACATTCAATGAGTTTGAAGCCACCACTTCTCATTACATCTCATTAACACTTTCTGTGACTTCTCATTATATCTCATTAACATTTGCTGTGGTTTCTCATTACATCTCATAAACACTTGCTGTGATTTCTCATTACATCTCATTAACACATAGTGTGATTTCTCCTTAAGACTCATTGAATATGGCACGGTTTTCAATGTAATATTTCTCCTAAATCATCTATTGGGAATGAGAATTTTCGCAGTCACTGAATGAGATTTGCGTACATGATATCCAATAGGTTCAATGAGATTTTCATAAGATTTTGAATGAGACGGTTTCCAGCAGGGTACTGCGCGGAAAACGTAGTGCGCGTGTGATATCTAAATTAAACGCATTTATTTTCAGTTTGAGGTTGTAACTGTTTAGATTTTGAATAGAATAAGACTCACATTCATCTAGTTCATTTCCGCAAGTGAAATAATATCATACATGGAACCCTTGATCGTAATTGGTGAGGCGATCGTCAGAGTGACGTTAAGTTAGAAGGCAGGGTGGAGCTAAAAAGCGAAAGACTGCAGTGAATATTTCATCCGTATGAAAGCGCCTTTTGTTTTTGAGCGCTGTTAATTGCAATGAGCTTTCACTGCCTGAGTTGCAATAACATAACGCAGAGAAATGCGCACCTTGTATTCCTGTTTACGGTTCCTTTAATGTCACGTAGTGTTCGTTACTGCAAACATAATGTGTACGTGTCGCTTGCATAAACGTATACCGTATAATAAAATACTTAATATGACAAAAACAGCCGAGGCTCCGTCGTTTTTCTGCAGCTCCCACTGCATCCGAACAAACAACAACGAAAGAGAGAAACAAGAAACAACAACAAAAGGTGAGAAGCAGAGAAGAAAGGAGGAAAGTAGAGCCAGAGAAACGCCCGCCACGTCATTCTACGTCATTGGCGACGCAATGAAAAAAGAGAAAGAAAAAATGGGTGGCTACTCCTCAGTCATTGGTCAAGCGCTGGAGGACACATGAGTTTTTTCTGCTACAATAGGCTTCTATGGCAGCTTCGTACCCCTATGCGTCGCCGCCGGTGATTTCACACCGCCGACGTCGTTTCGCAACTGGTGCGCCGAGGGCACCTATTCTTGCAGCCCACCGCAGGGCACCGTCTCATTGCAGTCCACTCGCGAAGTCGTATTTTCTTTTGCCTGCTTGTAACGAACTTTAACTTTATTCAGATTAGGTTGTTCATGAGCTCAGTGGAAACAAAAAAATTAATTTAATCACGTTGAACCTCACGGTTGCAAGGCACACGGTTTGTAGTCACTCTATCGCGAAAGCAGCAAAAACAAACTACAAAATACTTTCGCAGAGCACAGAGGCAACGTTATATTATAGCTCCTGTGGAAAAGGCTACAGAGATTTCTCTCAGAAAAAGTATAATAGTGGCCAGCATGTGGCATGCTTTTAGACGTCTAACAGTAGACGTCTACTGCGAATCATCTCGGCCATGTCTCGTAGAGCACCCCTTTTTAGACGTCTAAATAACGTATAGCGGTATAGACAGCTTCCAGACGTCTAAATTTATCGGTGTCCCTAAAGTCTCAAGTTAGCCTATTTTTGGACGTATACTAGCGCACCATGTGTTGTCTATAGGCGGGAATGAAAACGTGCTCGCAACGAAGAAATCACTCTTCAGTTCCCCCAAGCAGCACAGCGGGTCGGGAAAACTTCGGTCCGACGGCGGTATGAGATACAATAGTACCGGGGCCCAACATCAGACCGATACCGGTTTTGCAACACCGGGAACACATCGGACCAAAATTGGGTCTTGGTACCGGAGCCCGGTGCGAACCCGACTGGTTCCCGGTACTGAGTAGGAGCCTACCCTCCCCTTCCTCCTCGCCCGCTTTTATTTTTCATTTTTTGTTTTATGGCTAGAGTTTTATTTCAAACGAAGTACACTTTCCGAACCGAGCGATAAAAGGAAAACTGACTATTTCTGCCGTACTTGCTGGATTGAAAATTGTCGCAATATTGGTACGGCCAGTTTTTAACGTACCACAGAAAAAAAAAAGCTTTCCTCCTACGGCGGTTCGGAACTCGGAAGGTGTTCTGGATCCAAAAAGAACAAGACGCTCACGTGACGCTCTCATTTATTATTAGGTAAACAAGAGAAGCAGATTGACTATAAGTGACTACATATTTTCCAGCCTACCAAAACCGCTACAAAGCAGCACTCGTCTGGACTCAGTGGTACTTGCTTGCCAAAAAGAAAGTATAATGAAGCACCCTTGCAGGGTCCAAGAAGACTCACTGCAGCAATATAATCAAAAGTAAAAAAAAGTCACAGTAAAAGAGGTAAAAAGACACGCGACGACAACCATGTACAAGTCAAATGCAGCTGGGACAGTTCAAACATGGAGAAAATATCAGAACAGCATTTAACCAAGGCCAACGCTGTCCCACAAAGTAAAACTGAAAGACGTTGCGGTGGTAAGGTTAATGAGAGTACATCGTATGTCTGGGTTCATGATATCCAACTGATGATTTGCTCGAAAAGCAGTTTTTTCTCGGGGATGCTTGTCTATGTGTAACGTTTGGTATAGTTTGTGGAATTTGTGAACCTTTTCCTGGTAATGTACGGCGAGTTTGCATCACGAACGGTCACACCAATTCATCTGCATTAGCTCTCATGAAAACTCAAACCTAATCCGCACTTTGTGAAAAGACAGCTTTTATCTGCGAACCAACATTTTAAAACACGTGAAACTTGCAAATGGTAGCGTTCGGGAATGAGGAATCATCATTGTGTAGCATAAAATCGGTGGCTGAGTCAAAGTGCCCACTGTGCCCAGGCAAAAATCTGGAGTAGGACCACTTCAAAGTGGTTTATTGGACAGGTCCCACATTCAAAGTGGGACCTGTCCAATAAACCACTGTCCATTTGCCAGCATTTAGTGGCTGGGACCAGTTGAAAGTGGAACGAGTTTCACCTGAAGTGCAACTTGTGGAATTGATCCATTGGTCCCCTCTGCAAGTGGTCCGGGATCCGGCCACTTGGCAGCTGGGACCACTGAATGCATAATCGAAAATAATACGTGGAAATGCACATATTGCTCAAATAAATATACTGTTTATTCTGCTCAAAGCATACACTAAGCAGAAAGAAATAACCAATGCATCTCCATGCTACGTAGTATAAGTCTGATCGCTCACTGTGTCTAGACAAAGCATATGCCTGTCTGTGCGATGCACTCGCGGACCACAGGGAGCTTTACGTTTTGTTGGCCACCGCATATCTTCTATTCTCAGAGACGATAACACATGACACTCCTGTCTTCCATGCAGGTCGCGACATATACCCCCTTCCGCTTCACGATACGTTCGGAATCTGTATCTCTTTGAGTTCCTCCTAAGTTTCTAAACTGAGACATCTAATTAATAGTAAGCAAAACATCACGGTCATCACTCATACCTTTGAACATCAGAAGCACCACCACGTGCAGTCCGGTTGGCGTTTCACCGTCCGTTTCTTGTGAAAACTCTTCCGGGAAATCGACAATGTGTTGCGCAGGGGGACCACTGTCATCGCGTTGTCTTAGAAATCGCGGAAGAAAATACTGCGCAGAAGTTACATGATCCTTGGTACGGCAACCGAAGACAAAACGAACTCACCGCAACGCGTACAACTCCCAACTATCACCTGTCACTCTCGCTCTCGCGTCTCGCCATTTCAATTTGTAGCCGCCGTGGCGCCTTCATGGTTCTGCATTGCATCAGCCTCTGTATGGTGAGCTTGGATGTCCTAAAAATGCGCTTGCCTGCTCCGTATGAGGCACGGCCACGTGATATGCAATAGGCATGGTGTCGGGGAATGCATGGGGTGAAACCCTACGATTTTGCTTTTTTTTTTACATCTACCACGTGATTACGAATCGGGTGACTATCGGGGATTTTTCGGGGAGCGACCTCACAATTTTTCCCTCTCGCATTTCTCCTTTCTCTTGGTACTGGGATACTATCGGCGTAGCCTCGGGTTCCTGCATTCGATACCGGCCTTTGCAGTACCAGTAGCCCCCTTGCCTTCCCAACCTTTTCCCGGTCTTCTGTGCTGCTTGGGCCAGTTGCAAACATTTTCAAACACTCACCGTTGTTGTCCTCCCGCTTTTGTCGAAAGTCACCATTAGTGAAGTGTTTGCTGCACAGCTCACTGTGCATCAAAGGTTTCCTTCAGTTTTCAACTTCATTATTCAGGTCTTGCAGTGCGGCGTTCCTCGAGAATTTGTCAAAGCTGCAATAAGTTGTGTATCCGAACACGCAGCAAAGCCGAACTATGTTACATGAAGCATGAGCGCCGACGGTTCATGCAGAAACAGTACGAAAGTTTGTAAAAACTGGTAGAAACACATAAAACTGCGTGCAGCTGCCGCGCTTTATCCATACTAACGGCGCGCCTGTAGCGCCTCCTATAGCTCGATGTCACCGCTGTTGGTAGTCACGCCACAGTGAAGGCACAGTTCATGCGAAATCCTGTCCAGCACGGCCGTAGCTGCTACTGGTGGCAGCGATATAGCACATTGCAGAAGTTATCCCTAACTGTGATTTCATCGACTCGTCGATGGAACTTGTCCAAATACGCCCGGTGAGTGGCGCAGAAGGATGGCCAGCTCCGTCTTGACAGACGCTGTTGGTGTAGGTGCACACTGCGGCGAATGCGACAGAGTTCCACCATCCGCCGGAAGCTCCCATTGACGCAATGGTCCAGGGAAAATGGCGGGTGCCCAAACCACGTGATCTCCAGGACCCACTCACAGCGTCCCAGATCAGCAGCGCGGGAAAAAAGCTCGGGTCAAGTGCGCATGCGTAGACCAACCTCCTTCCCCTTCTCTCCTCTCGTCCCCCCCTACCCCCCAGCTTCGTCCGTTTTTCTTCCGCGCTTGCTGTAGAGCAACGGTCATGTTGTCCCAAAGCAGACAATCTAAAAGCGATGGTGTCTGATAACGCAAGTTCATTTGTCCTCGGGAACTGCTTCGAAAAAGTTACAGTACATATCTTTTCACGTCTTGTAACATGCTTCACTGGAGCTTCAGGTGCTTCGACATCGAAGAGCAGTTCAAAAGCCAATCGCAGTTCGCACACCCAGAATGTTCACGTCTACACGTTTCGAAAACAGCTGGACCAGATGCGTTGTTGTTGCCGATGGCTGCGGGACCACTAAAACAAAACAAAACAAAAACAATCTATTGATGATCCGTAACTGTGAACGAAAATCACTGTTATGAATAGGCAATCGACGTTGATTGCGTACTTGAATACCAAAGCACACGTGTCACAAATGATCGTAGATCACAGTGAATGAACGGCTGCGACGTGCATCAGGGGCAACTACCATAACCACACATAATTTTATTAGCGGCATATCCGAAACGCACAAGTTACGGCAACGCACTGCACTACGCCGCTAACGTACCTAGTGACTCGTAAATGTTGTACGTAATACACTTGACGTGATAAACCATAACATAAACAAAAAGTGACCAAACTTGTCTTACCGTTCACCTGCTGGACATCGGAAAGAGTGCAGACTTCCTCTCGAACGATTTCTGCGTCCCTTGGAGGTGCAGGAATTCCCTGTCCTTTCATCGTTAATTCGCTGTCACGTTCGTCTTCCCGCTCTTGTGATGATCAGGTGGATGTGCCATTCCGTTTTGACATGAGCAGTTCGCCACAATCTAAATCTAAAGCATTCAAAACCTTCTAAACTACACGCTAGCGTCTGCGAGCACAACGGTCGTAGTCCGAGAAAACACGCGTGGTCGGACAGACATGAAGTCTCCTCCGTCGTTTTTCTTTCGCCTCCGTTTGACCGACCGTTCAGATCCTCACGCCTCAATCAAATGACTCTCGCCCAATCAGCGCGAAGGAAGACTGGCGTCAGTTCTCGGAGACCAATGAGCATCCAAATATTTATACATACATAACGCAGCCAATTAGGGATCCTCAGATCAGCCGCACCTGTGGCGACGATATTTTGGAAGCGGTGCGTTTCGCTTTGGAAACGGCGGCTGGTGGAACCAGCCGCCGCCTCTAAAGCGAAACGCACCGCCGATGGCTGATCTGAAGATCTCTAATTGGCCGCTTGATATATGAGTAAATATTTGGACGCTCATTGGTCTCCGAGAACTGGCGACAGTTTCCTTCGCGCTGATTGGGCGAGAGTCATGTGATTGAGGCGCGAGGATCCGAACGGTCGGTCGAAGTTCGAACGGAGGAGAAAGAAAAACGACGGAGGAGACATCATGTCTGTCCGGCCACCCGTGTTCTCTCGGACTACAACCGTTGTGCTCGCAGACGCTAGCGGGTAGTTTTTTTTCGTGACCGAAGGAAGTAATGCAAGTAATGCATCTACGAACGTTTATGACAAGTTTGCTTTGGTTTCAAATACGAAATCAGCATCGATTACATATTCATAACAGTGATTTTCGTTCAGAGTTACGGATCATCCATAGATTTTTGTTTTGTTTTAGTGCTCCCGCAGCTATCGGCAAGAACGACGCACATGGCAAGCTGTTTTCGAAAACTGTATACCTGTACATTCTGGGTGTCATGATATATCATCCTCCATCCATATATGTCATGATATATCTTTCCTCATTAATGAAAGCGTGCGCATACTTATGGAAGATATTTATATTGTACACACCACTTTGAGCAGATTCTATGCTGCTTGACAGAACCTGTAACAGAAACCGAGTATTTAAGAGGTGTACAAAATGGTCATTTACACAGGTTAGTGTTATTCCAAAGGATCACTTAAAGCAGAAACTTTACATGAGTCATGTGCGAAGCCATTTAATAGCGCCTACAAATAGCCTACAAAGAGCAACAAAGCCTACAATAGCCTACAATAGCCTACAAAGAGCAACAAAGCCTACAATAGCCTACAATAGCCTACAAAGAGCGAGAGCTGTAAGGCCGTGCTGTTCCCTTGTAAAGTGTAGTCAATGGGTTATCAGCGTGCTTAGACGAATGGAAGACGAAGGTCACCGGGAAAACATATGACGTATATCCCCCCCCCCCAGTTCAGTTCTGGTTTTGTCGCCGGTTCTCTGCTGTACACTTTTGCTGGCAACCACGAATACTGGATAACTTGGGTTGGAAACTGGCATGCGGACTACCGTGCACGATGACGATGATTTTCTTTTGTTGGGCACCATTCGAGGCGAAACGAAAGCAAACACTTACCTCGCATGTCGAGGCTCTCCACTTGTTCAGGGAACAAAATGGGCACCAGATCAGGCTACAGCAGCATTCTTGTTAGAGTTTTCAAGGCGAAATTCTAAAATGTCCAGATAGGTGTCATCAGCGACATTTGAGTAACAGATGTGCGTGCGACATGTCATTCTTCGCACCAGGATATCTGGTGGCTATTGTTGCTTCTGATTTTCGTTTTCTGTCCCTGTCACTCTGGCGAAACGTTAATTCTGGATCAGCCCTGGACGATATCGTGCAGCCAGGAACATTAACACCGAGTTCTTATACTGATCAACACGTCACAATCCCACTAATACTCAAACCTCAGCGAGTTTTTGAAGAAATAAGCAATTCGTATTGACGACTCCAAGTCGAAGCAGAATGTCTCGTAATCACTCGTCGGGAAAGCCACTCGAGCGTGCGCTTCTCTCAGATTCGCCGGTCCTGCTTGGTCCGACTCACGTCACATTGATATCGTTGTTGCTGGGGCTTTCGCAGTCGCCGAGGCTACGCTAACTTTAAAACCTATTTATGTAATATCTAAGCGCTTCTTGAGACAGAAAATTGGTCAAATAGACTGTCGAACGGTGCCACGCATTCTGGCAACGGTTTCGTACTGACGTTCCCGAATGCGATCGTGGATCGTTGATGCGTGAGATAGACAAACGATCACAAAGACATAAGTTTTACGTCAAAGAGAGCAGGCAAATGCATTTGCGGGCCCAGAAACCCGTGCACGAGCGGGACCTTACTATAATTTTGGGGGATTTCCACATCGGCAGCGCCGCACGATGACATTGAGAGAAGCTTTCAGGCTGACGCAGAAACCAGATATGGCGAGCCTCTTCGATTAATTCGTTAAAACATCCCTTTGGGCTTGTTGGTGATAGACTTCCATAACGTAAAAGCGCTAAAACCAGGACGAACACAGACACACACAACATCGAGCGCTCGATGTTGTGTGTGTCTGTGTTCGTCCTGGTTTTAGCGCTTTTACGTTATGGAACTCTTCGATTAAATTGATTTCTCAGACTATTTGCTTTTGAGACTTGTTGTTCGACAGAGTGTATGTATGTGTGGAGTACAATATTTTACAAGCGGAACCTGAATATCCGTTGAGGTCCGGGCTGTCTTTTTAATGAATGGAAACAATCACTTTATACTTTTGCAATGAATCTGAGCCATTTCATCACAAGGAGAGAGGTTACATGCAAGTCTGTGTTGCCTATAAGCTTAAATTAACCACTGAGTAATACCATACACTCTAAATCCTGTGAAGGACACGTGCCGGTTAAAAAGTTCCCTCAGAACAACAACAACATATATATTCTGATGATGAAGTGGGGAGGTTTTGCACTCTGGGAGTGGAATGCTATTCCATAGCTAGGGGGTCTAATATGAGTGGTGACAATGATGGGTGATGACGGAAAGTGCAGCCGGTACACAACCATAACGGTTATCAAATAGCAAGCACAGCGATCCCTATCGCCAAATTTCAGCAGGTACAAAGCCGTCACGTCCGTATGAAAAGGCTTTGTACCCGCTGAATAATATGTGTGCCTCCTGAACCGTGTACTCGTTCCGGCTGAATATGTGTGCCTTCGTTGGAGCGTACTACGCTGCTCCGCGCTCCGCCGGTGACGAGTGACATGGCACCGCGTATTCTTCCGCAGTGCATGCCTTCCCGCTTTTCGGAATAGCAAGCCGGCTCTTTGCATGGCTAACCTTTCCTTTCTTTTTTCTTAATAAACATATTCCCTCACCCCTTCCCGCTTTCGCCCGCTGCAACATCGTTTTTGAGAAGGATGACAACCTTGCTTTTTAAGTACAGGTTTAATGTTTGCTTAAGATAAGTTAACCTAGCTGTGATGCATCGTCCGACGCCTGCGTTTTACTCATGTTTAACCATCGAAGTACATTCTGCTGCAGACGGTGTACGCATTGCAAATGGTGGCAGGAGAGGATCGGCTATATCGGTGAAGCGACGGCGTACGTTACAAGCGAGGTTAATTGTATTCTTTCGTTATGGGTAGGCTTCTGACTTTTCGGATTTATCCTATTGACTCCGATAAACTCCCTCCGATGTTTTTATTGGAAAACATCGGATTTATACGATAAACTCCGATTTTTCCAACGCCCACGGGGCGGCCTTAAGGTTTTTCCCGTTTCCTTCTTCCTTTGTCCCGCTTCTTCCACACCTAGTTTTCGGCTTCAAATTGATTCACAACTAAAAAAAAGAAAAGGTCAGAAGTGGTAGCCTCCTTCAGGGTCGCTGGACGCATGAATGGCTGCGTAGGGCACTGCTTGGTTCTGCTGTGGCTGGCCCTGATTGGTCCACGCTACTTACTTCGTGGCGCAACTCTTTAATGGCTCCACACACTTTGCATTGATTGGTCCATTTTAAGCCTACTGACTTCTAAGCCAGTCCACGCTAAGCCTACTGATCACTCTACCAGCACTCTGATTGGCCGCTACCAATTCGCCCTCGTTCTAAGTCCACTGAGACCAGATGGCGCAACTCTTCACCAGCTCTGCCTACTTCATGCTGATTGGTCCATTCAGAGCCGAACCACGCTAAGCCTACTGATTGTCCCTTCACACCAAAGCCTACCGATGTCTGGCCCTGATTGGTCCACGTTAAGCCTACTGAACAGTGATTCTGTACAGGACTGAACAGGAGCCTGTCGCTCCTAAACCACAATGCAGCAGCTTCAGCGTGCTCAAACAAGTTCTGGCTTTTGTGGTGGGACTCGTATGATGGTGCAGATTTGTAAGAAACACTGAAGAGATTCAAGGGCACACACTATGTAAATCGACAGCCGAAATTACAAAAGGTATTGCGATTTTATCCTCGCTGTCTAATCAAAAGCGCTATTTTCAGCAGGGCGAACGGTCCTCGATGTTTGTGACAGCGTTTTTCGGTTGGATTCCGGAAGATGCAGTACAGGGTCTCTATGAAGCTTTCATCAACAAAAGATTCAGCGCAGATGACAGGGTAGACAGCGCCGTGGACAATATCTTACGCATGTACTACGTAATCGAGCGAAAGCAAGGAGTCTCATTTCTATTCAAACTATCACGTAATCTCGATGAAGTCCTACGGAGGTCGAGCTACGAAGACATTGTACCTGTAGATATTCTTCAAGCTCTCCTTCTGCTACGCATGCTGGTCTATCGGTGGAATCAATGGTGTTGTTGTACGATTTACCAAGTGAGCGGTCGGTTTATATTCCCAAGGATTGAGTGAAACAGCACAGGCAAATAAACGTTTATTTGCATAAAAAATATATAGATGATCTCAATGTGCGTAAACAATGAAGATTTCGCGCTATCACTACATATCTCCTCAATGTGGGCAATACGCCGCGTAGTTCGAGTTCGCGAGTTGGGTTTGCTTTACATCATAAAAATATAGTGGTTGCTTCATTCCCTCATTTATTTCGTGCGAACTTTATGTCACAAACAATAAAGATTATGGAAAAATTGTTTGTGGTAAACACGGTATTCACAACACTTTAGCGAGGACGTCTTCTAACGTGGAGATAACACGTTCCTTTCCCTCGACGACGGTAATGTCCAAGCTCGTGTGGTTCTTTTTCCAGTAGTCACGCACCACGGGGATGGAAAACCCGGCATTTATGATTGTCTCGCTGATGGGTTCTCCGTTTCTATATCGCTCCAACAGTTCCGACTTGTATCTTACAAACTGTCTTATTTTATGAGTATTCCGCACGGGAATAGTTCTCAAAATGTCGCTAAAACCACTTTCTTCTCCGTGTCCATTTAAAAAGTTGTTTAGACGTTGTAAATCTGCCAGCATGCGTTTGCATACGAACTGATCCATCTCACACGACACACTGGGCCTTCGCACTTTTGTGGTTGTCAAGTCGATGCTCATCACTTTTCTCATGTCGGAGGATCATCCTCTTGAATCTCTTCAGTGTTTCTTACAAATCTGCACGATCATACGAGTCCCAACACAAAAGCCAGAACTTGTTTGAGCACGCTGAAACAAGTTATGATATGGCACGCGCGTGGGAGTGGGACTTGTTTGATCGCGCAGAACAGTTTACGTTGTTGGAGGACATCGCCTGATGCGCTGGAAACACCATGCATAACCCGCCTGGGAACCCAAAACTACTTCTTTTACTAATAGCCAGAACTTGTTTGAGCACGCTGAAACGCGCACGCACCGTGATGCGTGAAACGGTTTTCTTGTTTCCATAATGCTGTTTGATCGCGCAGAACGTTTGGGATATGATATAAAATGGCTTTAAAATAGCGTTGCGCTCTCCACAAACTATACTCGCTTAGTCGATGAGTACGTGCTATATAATCCTTCTCCTTATTACCTATCTGTATAGCTTCTCCCCATCACACAACACAGAATTTTCTCCCCTAAAAACAGGAAATACTTTTATTTTACTGCCGAATGAACTGAAAATGAGAACTTTCCTCATCTTCCTCGTTGCGCGCTTGATCCAGAGTCAACCGACGGACGGAACTCAAATGCGCCCTTGGAGGGTGGCGCGATTTTGTTTACACAATCGCGCAGGAACGGCCCGTGATGCGCGCCGTTAGCTGCGAAGGACATTTGGAACTTCTTGGAAACTGCATAAGCGAACCCTTTGTTTTCGGTGCTTGTTTCGGCAATGAGCAGGTGGTCGCATAGCGTGGTGTGATCACTGGCTTTAATACGCGCGGCCTCGGAAAACATGATTTACGAGGTGACCCAGTTTCTCGGAGAAGGCCTATTTACATCACCTTGACGCAGCATTTTTTTCCGCTAGCGTCCGCCATGACGTGTGGAAGTGCGTTTTTGATATAAAACAGATGGCTCGAACACATCTTCAAGGTGACCCAATTTCTCGGACTTGCGACCTTGCGGAAACGAGCGAGCACTGGTATAAAAGAGATGGTCCCAACCGGAGGGGTGTGTTACGCGCCTGTGTTTCGGCTATCAAGTTTTCCGTGCGGCTGGCACGGTAAGTGGTCGACATGTGGGTGCCTGGAAGGTGCGCGACATTTTGGTGTGTCGGCGCATGTTGTGAGGTGTGCGCGGGTAGGTTGAAATCGTGTGAGCCGTCCACGCGCCCGTGTTTCCCTACCCTGCTGTAGCGCGTCGCGCGACAAGAATCTACGTGCGTCATACGGGTGTGATGAGGTGAGCCCTTTCTCTTTTTTTTTTTTTTATGAGATGAACTTGTTCATAGTGCGACGATCTTAATATTGCTGCTTCCAGTATAGAGAAGGAACGCAGAGGTGCGACTGCACGGGATGTTCGGGGAGAGAGCAATCTGAAATTGTGTTTCTTCATACTCAGTTTGGGTTGAGTGTCCGTTTTTAACATTGAGTACGTGCGAAGCTTCACTGCATAGCATTGTTTAATAAGCGTTGGAGCGTCGGTCACGACATAGCATCACTGTGCTTTGTGCTTGATTTAGTTAATTTCTTATGTTGAAGTCTAAAACTGCAATATGCGTAAACAGGGGCTGGCTAAAGTCGCGTGAGCTGTCCATGCGCCGCATGTTTCAGATATTGTGGCATGGTGCTCGTGAATCTATGTGCCCGTCTGCGAAGGTGAGCGCATTTTTTTCCGAGATGAACTCGTTAATTGTGCGACGTTGTGCCTTGGACTTATATTTCTAAGAGTGCTTCCAGGAGTGCGAGCTGTGTCGTGTACACTGGCTATGTTTGAACAGAGTATTCTGAGGGGAGCAATGTGAAATTGTGTTTCTTCATACTCAGCCTGGGTTGAGTCTGCCATTTTTTTAGCTTCAGTACGTGCGTGCATAGCATTGTTTAATAAGCGTTGGAGTGTCAGTGCGTCTTGAGCTTCACCACATAGCGCCACTATGCTAGTGTCATTCTGCTCGATTTATTTAATTTCGTGTGTTGAATGCGCGCTGTCTAAAATAAAAACAGGCCCAAGCTCTATGGGGTTTTTTGATCATACAAGCTGTTTTTCCCTCAAACCAGCTTCTCTGCACAGCATCAACTATCGTTCTTTTCTCGATCATGTGCTTCTTCTTGCTTATTTCGAACGCGTGCTGACTTCCCTGATTAGCATCACGATGACTTTTTTGCACATTGAAATGTTTTGTTTTGTTTATGTTCTGTCACAAAATTCGTTCTCAAGAATGAACGCGCTCCATGGCATCATTTGCCATTCTGCTTGATTGAAACAATTTTTAAGTTGAACTGCAAAGCACACACATCCTAAACGATCCTAACCCCAAGAACACGCTGACGTCCCTCACTCATCCTGAGGATGTCATTGCGGGACAGCAGTGACATCCTGGGAATATCCCCACATGATCCTCAATTTGTTAGAAAAGTGTTAGAATGAGACTCCAGAGATGGTCCTCGGGACAACATCTGGGGACAAGACTGGGATACTCTCAGGAGCACTATAGGATCATGTAAAATCCACCAGTAAATCTGCTTTAATTTCTCACTTCTAGAAGTGTGCAGGCGTTTACAGTGGAAACCGACTCTCTCTCTTGCAGTTTTCAACGTCGGCCACCAACTTGTCATTTCCCGTCTCTCTCTTTTTATTGTTTTTCAATGGCGAACGATGAGTGCCGTGGCGTAAAAAGCAAAAAAATATAAAAGGCCATGTGCCACTAAGTGTAAGACAAAGGGAGCCGACTTTGAAAGGAATATCGAACAGTGGCATTTCCTTTCGAGGATAAAACATATAGTATTTATTGCTCATCTTGCAAACTCCTGCATGTGCGAGAGTCCTCCTAGCATCGCAGTCAAAACCAAGGGTGAGGTACCTAAGTTTAATTCAATTTCATGTATAAGCAACACACCAGTGACGAATTCCTTGGATGATAAGGATACAACCAAGATAACGTCCGTGTTTTCTACTTAGTTGATTTAAAACATCCACCGAAAGTCAAGCACGCACTGTAATATGCCATCACTTTTCTGTATCTTCCACGAAAATGCTCCGTGCAGCGTCTCATCAGGGACGTTGCACAGGTATTCATGGCAACACGATCACAATAAAAGGTCTAGCAAGCTATATTTTATCGCACATTGAACCCAGTGCGTGGAGTATCCATTGAAATCATTCAATTTGTGTTTGTACCACTGTATCTTTTGTATTTTCTCTTTGTAGTATTTTTGTAGTTTATAAATGATCACCGCTGATTTGGTTGAAGTTGGTTATGACAAACAAACCGAAACACTAATTAATGGGCGCAGGCATAGAAATGCATCTCGCATTATTAAACTAAATTTACTTCTCCTATATATGTCCTCCGGCTGGCGGCCGCAGGACGTACGCAAATGACTATCACTGGAAGATCCCATGATGACACTCTCCGGATCTCCTCCGGATATCCCATCACGGACGAGGACGCGATGACACTTTGAGGACGTCCTGAGGATCGCGAGTGTTCTTGGGGAAGCTTGTTCTCAGGGGGTGGGCTTGACCTAACGCACGCATGCAACCGGGGGAAGCCAACTTTACTCGTGTAGAGTGTGTTTTGAGATGTGTACCCTGAAAATGTTTTTCTTTCATTTCCAACTGCATCTATGTGAACAGCGGGAGGCGGCGGCATGTAAGCTGTTCAGCCTTTTAACGCTGGCTCTCTAGAAGTATGACCCAGTTGAATAGAAATGAGTCACCAATGCAATGGCAACTGTCCATCTTTGCAAAGACAAGCGGCGCCATCTCTTGTCTGTGTAGGGCAGAGCATGTGAAAAAGTTTCATTGTGAACCAGTGAGCAGCCGCGGATGGAGGCATGGGCCTATAGCAGTTGGAGCCTGTTAGGGAGCTCTAGACATAAGTGACCAATGAGAGGCTTGTAGTCAGATGGGCCAATGAGCACTTGCAATTAGATGAGCCATATGGTGTCTATTGAGGGAGCTGAGTGACCAATGAGCGCAAGAGATGACCGGGATCTCTCTGATGCAGCTGAACCTTCCCACAGGCTGTTGTACCAAATAAAGGTTGAAATCAACAATTGTCGTGTGTCTTGTCTGAAGCTGCTGCATTGTGGTTTAGGAGCGACAGGCTAGCCAATCACTATTCAGTAGGCTTAACGTGGACCAATCAGGGCCAGACATCGGTAGGCTTTGGTGTGAAGGGACAATCAGTAGGCTTAGCGTGGTTCGGCTCGGAATGGACCAATCAGCATGAAGTAGGCAGAGCTGGTGAAGAGTTGCGCCATCTGGTGTCAGTGGACTTAGAACGAGGGCCAATTGGTAGCGGCCAATCAGAGCGCTGGTAGAGTGATCAGTAGGCTTACCGTGGACTGGCTTAGAAGTCAGTAGGCTTAAAATGGACCAATCAATGCGAAATGGGTGGAGCCATTAAAGAGTTGCGCCACGAAGTAAGTAGCGTGGACCAATCAGGCCCAGCCACAGCAGAACCAAGCCGTGCCCTATGACGCAGCTGGACCAATAGCATAATTTCTATTAAATGTGTAGGGAACCTTCTTCGGCACCGTCAGAGCATGCGTAGAAACGTTGTGAACCAATGAGCAGCAGGGTGGAGGCATGCGGTTAGCACGGGCCAATAGCAGTTGGAGCCTACCAGTGTATGACCCCCGCTAAAGTTATCTTATGGTCAAAGTTACAATCTCCCACAGTTAAATTTATCTCATCTAGAGATGAGTGTGAGTGACCAATGAGTGGCTTGAAGTTCAATGGATCAATAGCAGTGGGTGAGTGACCACTTGCTGTTAGATGGACCCATCGGAGTTGGAGCCTATGAGGGAGCTGTGACCAACTAGAACCAATAAGGAGCTGAGTGAGCGGCCACTTGCAGTCAGATGAACCAATAACAGTTGGAATCTACCGAGGGAGCTGAGTGAGCTATGAGCGTGAGAGATGTCCACATAGAATTATGGACCAATGATCTCTCTGATGCAGCTGAACCTATACCCACAGCTGGACCAGGAGGCTGTTGTACCAAATAAAGGTTGAAATCAACAATTGTCGTGTGTCTTGTCTGAAGCTGCTGCATGGCTTAGGAGCGACAAATTCAGGTAAGCCAATCACCGTTCAGTAGGCTTAGCGTGGACCAATCAGGGCCAACCATCGGTAGGCTTGGAATGGGCCAATCAGCGTGAAGTGGGCGGAGCGAGTAAAGAGTTGCACCATCTGGTGTCAGTGGGCTTAGAACGGGCCAATCGGTAGGCTTACATTGGGAGGGTGATCAGTAGGCTTTGGCTTAGACGTCTGAATCAGACCAATCAGCATGAAGTGGGCGGAAAGTTGCACACCACAAGGTAAGTTTGAACATCTGAGATAAAGCCGCAGTGGGGTCGCTGCCGAGCACGCCATCTGGCGGGCGCTACCGAAGGCTATGTTCAGCGGGCTTAGTCAGTCAATCAGTGTGCTTAGAACGGGCCAATCGGTAGGCTTAAATTGGGGACGGCCAATCAGAGGGCTTAGAAAGTCTGGGAGAGTGATCAGTAGGCTTCGAATGGACCAATCAGCGGAGCCAGTTAATCAGCATAAAGGGGCGGAGCTGTGCTCAGCGATACGCGTGCACCAATCAGCGTGAAGTGGGTAGAGCCGAGTAATTAGCATAAAGGGGCGGGGCTACAGTCAACCAATCAATGATCAGTAGGCTTAGCACGGGCCATTCAGCGTGAACTGGGCGGAGCCCAGCCAACTAATTAGCATAAAGGAGCGGAGCTACGGTCAGCCAATCAAAGATCAGTGGGGCTTGGCGTGGACCAATCAACGTGAAGTGGGCGGGGAAAGTGTCAGCCAATCAGATGGCTTTGGATTTGGCTTGTGTTGGATTACAAATGGATTGTGTTTGCTTAGAACTGGATTCTGTTGGCTTAGAGCTGGATTTTGGCTTAGAATTGGATTAGAATCGGCCATCTTGGATTAGAAAAAGGATGTCGTTGTTCAGCTCGGTTATTATACCGCTTAGATCTATACTACTACTACACACACTTGTCCCATCTGTTCTATGTATCCTCGACCCTAGTGACTCTACTTGTGGGCTAGTTTGGCACAGAACAGTTCTGTGTTCGTCACAGCTGCTACTCATTTTGAGTCTGGGCACCATTCACAATTTGTGCAAATACGCTTGTTTGTACTTCAATAGTTCTGGGTATTAAAACATCCGTGTTACATCGTGTGGTCCCAGTCACTTTTGCACATCTTTCCTTGCATTGTCTCTGCGATGACTGCTCCGCAATACTCCGAAATCGGCGCCGTTCCTTTTTCGGAGTTTTTAATCCCCCGAGAAACTCCGAATTTCTGAAAAGTTGAAAACTCTGATAAACACCCTCCGAATTTTCCAAAATGAAAACTTCGAAAACTCGGAACCCTAGTTATATGTGACCGTGGGACTGTATCGATTGCAAGGACGTGATTTACAAAATGGTGTACTATTCCAGCATTCACGTTGGAACAATATCAGCGTGATATTCACTTTGGTTTCTTTACAGGTTGCTTCCGGTCTCAACGGTCACACGTACGTGTGCAAAATTGCAAGTGCTTCTCACACCGAAGCGTGTCTGGTGCCACTTGCTTGGACAATTGTTCGTCGGCCATTTCGTTTGAGGAGTTCTCGTATTCGTCACTAAGGATGATCTTGATTGAGCTTTGCAGTGCCACCCTGTTCGAAGTTTCGAGGATTGTGTGTTCGACGTTTGGAGGACTGCCTGGCGCATCGGATGGGTTGTGTGTCCGTGCAACGTGTGCTCCATATGTGTGTGTTGGGATTAGTGATTTTTCTAATTTATGATGTGTAATAATTAACGCGCTTTGAGCGCTTAGGCTCCGTGTCCAGCATCATACAGCCAAACACTACCATGTCGCACAGAGAAACAGGAGAGTCATATTTCACTTTGCAGTACCTTTAAAAACAGAGTTTAAGAAGCCATGGGAAAAGACACCGCTACTGAAAAGTGTTTTGAAGCAGAATTTGATCTGCTATCTTTGTTTAATGAAAAATAAATTAAATAATATATAGTTGACTTTCAGGAGGAAATATGACAGTATACTTCTTCCTAAATGTAATTTATTTAAAGGGACCGCAAAGTGAATATAAACCTATCGAAACTTTATGTTCAGCGAAAAGCTTGAACTTTCAAAAGTTCAAATATCAAAGAACTCCGCTGAAATCGCTGTAGTTTTTCTGTAATCGAAGTTTCCATGATTGCATGTCCAGGGACCTAGTAGGAAACCGAGCAGTCTGTCAACAATTGCATCACCCCGCGCCATCTGTCGAGGACGCATGTAATACGCGCGCTACCGGTCGCTAATCCTGCGAAAACGAAAATAGCCTTAGCATTTGTGACCACTTTCTACGTCGAGAATGTCGAACTTCTTGAACATGAGTGCGCTGGAATTCCGCATTCAAGAACTATCGCTCATACAACTTCTGTTCGTGCGATAGCATGCTGGAAAGTGTGTTCTTCGCAGCAGAAGATTCCTCGTCCAGAGACCGGAGTCACATTCATCCTCAGCAGTAGCTAACCGCGCCGTGAAGACGGACTGGTTTGTGAAATTTACGTGTATCAGGGACATAGGTGGGGAGTAACGCGTTACAAAGTAGTGCGTTACTGGTAACGCGTTACATTCGAGTAGTGAAATATGGTAACGCATTACATTTGGGAGAAAAGTAATGAGTAACGTAACGTCATTACATTTTTACTAACTAACGCGTAACGGCGTTATGCGTTACTGCGTGTTTGGGAACATTGCTGCATCGTCTAAACTTGAAAGCTTGAGCGAGGACCGTGCCTGTAGACTCCGGGAAAATCTCCTATTTTTTCTATTCATCTTCAACAATGACAAGAAGGTCACATCGGTACCCGCGAAGAACGCAAAAGGACTATTGACCCACCCTGGTTGAGATGTCACCTTTGTTTACCACCTCTATCTTTCACTCCCTTTGGTATTTTTCGGACGAATGGGGTAAAAGCGACAGCAAAATATCCTCTACCGTCTGAACAAGTAACAAAGTACCAAGGAATTCGCTGTTTGGATTTATACTGTGTGAGATAAAAGGTCACCGTCTCTATCAACCTTGACAAGCAGCACGCACGTGTCATTAGGAGTCTGCTGAGCCAGTGCCACACAGATGAAAATTTTGAGCGTCAACTACTTCTGCGTTGCAATAAATCATGCATGTAAGTTTTGTTCATGCGTGACCCTTGTTTGTGCACAACATTGCGTGTATTGATCTGCGGAACGCATTTGTGTGACTCAACCGAATATGCTACATATTATAAGGACAACTAGCGAAGTAATGCAAAAGTAACGGCATTACTTATCAGAAGTAACGGCGTTAGTAACGCGTTACCTACTATCGCAACAGTAACGAATAACGTAACGCGTTACTTTTTGAAAAAGTAGGGAGTAACGGTAGTGCACTACAAAATAAAAGTAACTTCCCCACCTATGATCAGGGAGAAACACTTGTGTAAGCCGAAACAAGCGTTGTTTTTTCGTCGTGCAGGTGTTCATGTGGGAAATGCAAACCGATGGATGCCAACGACCAGTGTTTTTGCTTCCGAGAGGTAGAGAATGCGTGTGAAAAGCAGAGACAATTGCATCACAACTAACGAATATTTCGAAATACTGTGCCTGGACACCGAAGTACTGCAAGTGTCTTTTACATACATCCGAGAAACTGAAGAGCATGGCAACATACGCGGAAGCGCCGTGTGGTCTTTACGCGCTACTTGAACGGCAAACTGGACGGAAAACTCTTATTTCTGCAGGAAATTCCTTCATATCACCTGTCGGCTATTCACAAGGAGCATATGGGGTGCTCTCAGAGAGTACAATAGAAAGTATTCTTCCTGCGTGCGTCGTGCATTTAGGGACGCTTTCCCCATCAGTGTGCGGACTTGTAGAAATGTATATATATTGAACATCTTTCATCTGTATATATTGATGTCAGCAAATTTTCATTTCTTGCTTGCTGCGAGTTTTTCTCATTGCTTTTTCTTTGCAGTCACAGCATATTATAATTAGTTTGTTCCTAGAGGGTTAAGTAACCTGGGGAGCTATTCTCGATGAAGTAATGCGTGCATTACTTCGTTTGCAAGCTATCATTGGTCGCCGAGCGCAGAAAGCGTGAAGATACCTCGCGCGCACGCAACCAATGCTAAAGCAATTAAGCACGCAGTTGCATTGTTGCACTGGGCGACCGCCTCACGAGACCGCCCTTGCATTCCGTTGCCGGAAACGGAAGAGCACAATGCGAAGGAGAGATTTGTGGGAATATGTAAGAGTGTAGCAATATGCAATTTAATTGCGACGAGACAATTTGTTCGGACTTGTAAGAGCTAAAGAGATGAAAATATGTGAACGTGAGCGGATTGCATTACGAAGATGCTGACGGTATGGTGGCGCTCGCGCATGAAATTTTGCTGCAATTTTGAACAAACCGAGTGGCGGGAACAAAATTTGTGCAAGCGTAATGGCCATTGGAGCGATTGCTATAGTTCTTGTCTTGTGAACACCGTCGCAGTATTCACCTAAATTTTTGAGGACATTCCTCTAATTTCCTCGTTTGACAAATACACGATAGTTATTCGCTATGTGTGGGCATCGTCGCGTGCATGGAACATATGATGCAGCCGCATCCTCGCGAGCTCGGGCCATCGACAGTGACCATCGAAGTGACCATTGCTAAGCTCGCATTGCCGACGTCTATTTTAGTTCCCCTTGAGAATCAGTGTTTGCAAAGTTCTTCGAATGGGAGGACATCCGTCCCCACCCACCCACGCACGCACACGCACACACACGCACACCCTCATCATACCCCCAAAATGTGGGAGCCACCCTCTACAATCTTGTGACATTGCGCAATTCTTCGTCAAAAGCGTGTAAAAACACCCACCACCCCCGCACCACCCCCGGAGGAAGAAATTCTGTGCAGACTACTGAGACCATCCCTTTGTTTGCACACGACGTTACATCGGAGATACGGCTCAATGGGGATGTTGTGTGGTGAAGTATGTCGGATGTTCGGTGCTATGTGGTGAAGTACGAACCAACAACAACGTACATCGGCCATCATTATCCCAAGCAAATGCAGTGTACGCCACCGTTGAGTCGCGAAAACATTGGCGAGCAAGATATAACACCGTAACCCAAGGTATGTGTCCTATGTCGATCATACCGCTGTCCTTGATCAAAGTAACGCAACCTCTACGCTGCCTTACTTTTCTGCATTAAAAGTGATACCATACGTCATTGCCTACGTCAAAATGACGTATGGCCTAACGCGATGTTAGCTCGTGTCTGCCGGCTAGGGAAAATCTACTGACAACTCCGCTGTGTAATGTTGTTGTAAAAGTCAAAGCGTAGAGTGTGGCGCTACTGTAATATCGCTAATATGGTTTTGCATTTTTGAAAGCGGTTCCGGTTCCGGCAAAACAATTTTCGCGGTGTGTATTGTGCAACAGGGTTGCTAGAGGTAGGTTGTGTATGGGATTTAGGGGAAACAGCATTTCCTCTGTGCAATACACAACGACCGTGGAAAATTCGTGGGAGTTTGTACACGTTATCGAGTATGGTGTATCGAAATGTTGTACACGTTGTTTAAATGCGAGATTAGTGTCGCTGCGCCGTTGGTAGAAAATAGAATAAGCAGAATAAGAATAGATTATATCGAAGCGTGTTTGCCGATTACGGTTGCCGATTACGATCGCCGATTACGGGTCGCAAATGCCACTTTTCTGTGTGAGAGATGCGTAAGTTGCGCTTTATTAGTAAGCTTGGTTATTAGCCAATGTGCAAATCTTGCGATTCGTTGTAAAGGTACCAAAATTTCCAGACGTTTGTGCAGTTTTTTGCAACTTTTTGCAACTTTCATTTCCCATAAAATTTGCAGGTTCACAGCTTCACTTGTGCGGCTCCTTTGAGGCTAACACAATTCATTGCTGGGCAGGATCTACTCCATGAGCACGAGCAGTGACCTTTTGCTACGACGTGTGTTGAAACTGTGGAATGAACATATTAGACATTGACATGCCAGTGCATTGGCAGCCTGTTACAAATCGGATTAAACATGTTACAAAAGGATTAAACATGTCGCACATAAATGTGTATCTTGTACGTATTTGCTTTTGTGTATATGAACACCTTTGGAAATTGTCACATGCATGTCTACATAAAGGACCCTCTGCAATTTTTTGTTGAAACTGTAAAGTTGGAAATAAAATATTCTCATGAACGACTTCGCATTTATGCTTATTCTATTTATGTTCAGTACAAAACAAGGGGCATACTAAGATAGCGCATGTAGTAATATAGTAAACTCTTGCACGCTCCACGTAGGTTTGGGCCCACTAACGAGATCATCCTTATTTCTTCCTTATTTTATCAATACAATGATACTGACTTGAGCAGTAAAGTAAGTAAAGTAAAGGGTAGAGTATCGCCTGTGGCGATGAAACTCCCCACTCTCCAAGGTCGAAAATAAAGTTGTTGCACAGGGCCTCAAACATTGTTGTGGCATGCGCCGTGCTCCACAACATATGCATCCACGCATGGGCACCACCTACCGAGGACGCAGGGGAGGGTGACGACGACGACGGCGTTGAAGATACCCAGGCTACGACGAGCAGCCCTAACGCGGATGCTCCCCCGGACAGGGAGATCTACTACATCGGGGCAGCTGTTCGTGCAAGAGTGATTGAGCAGCTGTCGCGACATTAAGTTACGTCGCCGTGAAGCAACTTTTTAACCGTTACGCTATAACTCTGGGAATTCTTCCCGAGAACCCAGACAGTACAGCCTGTGGTAGGATTCGAACCCACTGCCCAATGGTGCCGGTTCTTCATGTGGACATGTGATTTAAGCGTCTATTGTTTCGTTTTTTTTGTATCGGAATTGCTTAGACGGTCGTCAAATGGACCATGTCAACGAAGCTGTCGTCGTGGCGTACTACACGCACGTTGTTGGAAGAACGAAATATATGATTCTTGCAAAATTAGGTTTTCTCTGTCCCCCTGTTTCCGGTCTTCACTATGGAGAGATTATCCCGGCGAAGGTGGTCCTTTATAGAAGGGAGAAATCATAGCACGATTCGTACATGCACGTACATTTATTTGCACGTACAGGATTTCCTCTGTGCAATACACAATGACCGTGGAAATTTCGTCGGAGTTTGTACACGAAATCGAGGTCCCAGGAATAGAGGGAAAGAGGTGGGTACATCTCTGTGGAGACACAGCGAACCGGTCCGTTTTCTCGTCACTGTAGGCGGGCCAGTGTCAATGAACAAAGGCAATAGATATGACAGGTGGAAAAAGAGGGATAGGGACGCCTATATTGGCATCCGTAACGGTCATCATAACATATCCATCCAACTCTATCAACTCCCAATAATTATGCTTCATCGTGAAGTGAGAGTTAAGCAACGCAGAGTTCCAATACAAACACCCAGCCACTTTCGAAATTAAACACGCATCATTATGCATGACAAATCAATAGAAAGAAAAGAATTTTTTAAAAAAATCAGTGTACTATTCACGCGTGTGTAGACACAAGAAACACGTCTGAGGAAGTTACACTCAGTATAAGAAAACAAAAGAGATGAAGTAATAAAACAAAATCCCGAAGAGTTCAGTCACACGCAAGTACGGAATCACAAAGTACACTTCTACGGAAAGGGCACACAAAAGGCATAAAGGCAAATAACGTGCACTTGAAAAGCAAATGACACACACACACACAAAAACTGCCTAAATTAGTATAGTACATTCAAACCCCCCACACACAAAAATCAGAAGGCCACAAAAAAACACACGAAAACACTCAAAAACAAAAACCAAGAACCACACAAAAATCAAAAGACCACAAAGAAAACCCGAAAACACTCAAAAAGAAAAACCAAGAACCACACAAAAATCAAAAGGCCACAAAGAAAGCACACACACAAAAAAACAAAAACTATCCGAAAACAAAAGCAAAAACAAAGCACACTATATACAATTTGTACAATATTTACACCGGATCCTCATGGCGCTGGACCTTGAGCACGAGCCAGCAGAACCAGGAGGGCCCGCTCCACCATTGCCCGCGTCTGAAAGAAACAGAACTCATGCAGCGCACATAACGAAACTTGGGCACGTCATGCGCACCTGTTCCATCGCCCGCTCGTGAGACTGTTGCTGCCGCACAAGGTCGTTAATGGCGGCAGCAAGGTTATTTATGGCGTCGACGACGGGCTGGTTACTCGTGTCGACGGCGGTCCTAATGGCCTGGACGCCCTCCACGACGAGGTCCAGGCGGTCGACGGCCGAGCTCATGAGAGCCCTGTGTTCCGCAGCTCCCGCCACCAGCTGGTCTAGAGTGGCGTCTTCTTGTTCACGGCGTGTCACAAGCCGTGGCGGGGACGTCGGGCTGGGTGGCGTCACTACAAGGAAGCAACACGTTCAAAACAAAGTGCAACATACAAGGATTCCCCCCGTTCCTCGTTGTATCTATGTATGACACATACGGTGCGTTGCCGTGAGGGTATTACTGCTTGGGAAATTAAATTTGGGCAACATCAGTGGTATGTAAGAGGTTGTTACCAGTCTGCACGTGACGGGGAGGTGCAGCCGCAGGGGTGAACCAGTCGCTGGCTCCTGAGCTGCTGTTGTCGTTGCCCGCAGCATCGCCCTCCATACCACCTTCTCCTCCACTCCCTTTGAGCGGCTGGTTGCGCGGTGAAGTGCGCGGACCCTACACGTATGGTTTCCGTTGGTGTTACTTGAAATTCACGTAATGCAAGTAATGTACAATACACAAACAGAAAAAAGTATACTTACAACACCACTCGAGAGGAGCCGGTTGGAGGAGAAGTGGTCGACACGACACGCTCCAAGCAGCTGCAGGACCCGGGCGTCAATGTCCGAAAACTCCCCCACGGCGTCTTCGAACGTCCTGTTTCCCGTTCTTGTGCAGGACGCCTTCCAGTCATTATATTTCCTCTTAATGGCTCGCCTCTTGTTGAGCCATGTAGTGCACCACTGAGCGGCAGTGCGCTGGTACTGCTGGCCTCGGTTCAGGACCTCGGCCAGCATCCGCCACTCTGTGTCGCGGCTACGACCTTGTGGATTGCCCCTCAGGTCGTCCGCAGGGTTGGCTAATTGCCGATTGGTCTCCATATAGGAGACCAACGCCTCCATGCGTTCGCGAGACAGCTGAGGGGCGCGAGTTCCGTTGGATGCAGACATATTCGCAAATGGAATGTGAGACTGAATGGAATAAAGGCACGAGACCACATATCGCGAGATCTTTTCTTCTTTATTGATGTTGAAGCGACCTCTGCGTTCCAATATTTTCAAGCTACAAATATGTTTCGCAAAGTGTGTGCGTGGGGGGGGGGGGAGAAAGAAAGAAAACTTGGCATTTAAAATGTTTGAACAAGTAACCTAGACATGTGTAGAAGTTTCGTGGTTCCATTTTCTCGGAAGTGAAGACCCCGTCAGCAGCATCCCTTACCCAATAAATTACATAATGCCCTCGAATTTTAGCTTCCTGTCACTGAAGCTAGAATACAAGCAAAGCAGAGTCATATATTACTGGCTAACCTTTCCTTTCTTTTATTCTTCAATAAACATATTGACTCCCCCCCCCCACACGCTATATATATATATATATATATATATATATATATCCCGAACGATGCGCAGCTACCCAGGGCCGACGAGCCGCAAACACGGCGAAACACGTGTCCTCTGGTGCTGTCGCATCGTTCAATGAGTATCTGTTTCTCTACGTGCAGCCATAGAAGCCATCTTAACTGTAAGTTTGAATTTCAAACACGTCTAGCATCATTCACCTATTTTTTTAATGGCTTTTCCCCCCTCTTTATATATATATATATATATATATATGACATTTTAAAGATGTAATTATTCAAGGACTTGCAATGTTCGGGTTTCATAAATTGTACTATTCACTTCTTCAACGACTGCCATAGTTCGGCATTTCCTCCCTCGTCCACCAATCCCCCCAACATCCCCGGTCGAGATGTCTCACTATTTAGCTTGCGCCCTAACCCTTATTCATCTCGGCTATGTTGCGCGCGAACTCGAAGTTGCGTAAAATCTATCGCACCTTTGACACTTGTATTTTGACGTATTTTGTAACTGAGTCTTTCGTTCGAGTTTACTGTCTTGTTTCCATCTTTCCCCTTGTATAATACAGCAGTCCTCAGCAGCCTTTCCTACATTTTTTCTATCACCTTTAAACGTACCCCCCTTCCCCTCCCCTTCAGCAGCGTTAACCAGACGTGTCTCACGAAGCTCCAAACGAGGCTAGGCTTATTTCAAGGTAAAAGTCTAATGGTAATCGTCATAAGTCCGTGGCACCGGCACGAGCCATCGCGCCGCATCGCGCTTGAAAATGTTTATCGTCAATTGATTACGTCACGTCTCTCACCGCAGTGCACATGGTATAATCGCGTAGTGACTATAATTATAACACGTTACAAAAACGTTGCACGTTTCTAATGCCGCACTACGATTTCGCTTGCGTTTTGCTCCAACATTTATTACATCTTGTACGTAGCGCCACCTCATTACATTATCTTACGACAGAGCATGTCACTGCAAAGAATGCACTTGGAAATGGCTTTGCTAGGGACAAATGTCCCTAGAAGTGGGCGGAGCGTTCGGGTGGAGCGTGTCGCGTGGACTCCACCCAAGAGCTCGTGACGTGCAAGTAATGCACGCATTAGTTTCATCGAGAATAGCTCCCCTGGGGGTAAGTAATCTACAAATACATATCTGTATTTGTAGATTATACTCATGTATTGTATATATATGAGGAATAAATAAGATAATTTTCATCAGTGTCACTCAGCTGAACTGTGTTCATAACCTTTTAATATACTTCTTATTGACCGGATTTCCAAATGCAATTAATATTTGAACCGAGACTTGTAACTGATTCATTATTATCACCAACAAACATTCGTAAAGAAGCACTTCAGGGCTGACTTCAAGTATTGCAACCCTTAATCTGGGTTCAAAGTTAACCATGCAGCATTGGTGTGGGCAATAATACTCCAAATGGCTAAATAATTTATTGTGTAAGTTCTCTATTACTGTAATTGAGATGTACTTTTGTAAAGCACTTTTGACAGCCCTGCAAATTGAAAGTGGCTTCAGTGTACACAACAAACGCATGCAAGAGCAGAAGCAACATTTTGTCACAACTCAAACTATAGCCTTCTTTTTTACTGTCCAGGGATTTAGGAAACAGAGCAGGACTTCCTGCCCTCTGATGTCTTGACATGCTTGATAGAGTTGTAAAACCTGCAACAAAATAAAGAAGAGAAGTATAAACAGTTTTGTCTTTCCCCTTTAACAAGACAGTTATATTTTACCATTTGTGCACTTTTGTATTCTGTGTTGATGAAAAGATTACAGGAACAATAATGAAGATGAGAACTTTTCTTCACGTGTGCTAAGTGAGACAAAAGAAATGTACAATGAAGGTTGTACAAAAACAGCAAATATACGTTGACTAAAGTTTTATATATGTGGATGTCACCACATGTAGTTTCCATCCAAAAGTGGGACTAGGCATCGTTGTTTGATTGTTGTTGGTAGGTTGTTGGCATGTTGATGTGCTATACCGTTATAGCACATCAAGATAGATGAGTGGCAAACACAGTAGACAGCGTGATGGCTGCAAACTCTCAAGTGAAGATTTATTCAACAGAACAAGAAACCGACAGCATGAGTAGAAAAAGGCAGTGCCCATGCAATGCATGGAGGACCATATTAATCTCTGAGAAGGAAGGATCGGGAGAGTAATAAAGAAAAATGACGGTTGCGTCCGAGATAGGGGAACTCTGCAAATTTAGGACCAATATGATGTGGTAACCTTGCATGGCTCACTGCAGCTGTGACACACAATGAACAATTCCAGTAGTGGGGCTTCAAAGACAATGAACTTCCGCTGTTTCACTGGGAATTCAAGTGTAGAGGATGCATCTCTAGAAAATTAGTTAGCGTTCCTTAGTCTACATCAACAGGAAGTATTCCTCTACCCTTCAAAGAATATAGTAGTTCTCATCGGTTTGTTCTCTTACTGTTGACGTCATACTAAAGTTCTGCACTTGTTCAAAGACCCCCAAAATGTCACAAAGTCTGCAACACGTAAAAATCTAGTGCTTTCAGGTGTTTTTGTCATCTCAACTTGAGTGCCTGGATCACACACACACGAAGCAGTCTTGCACCACTTCAACACTGGAAGGCCCCTAAAATTAAATTTGTTGATGTTGACAATGTTCAGCACGGGACAAGCAGGATAACATGACACACACACACATTCAAACGACGAGGTCGACGCAAGCGGGCTGGTTTGTCCTTTCTTCTGTGTTCCAGAACATCAATTCCATCGTGTTCAAGAGGTGCCGCTAACGTCAACGCCGTCGTTTGAATGTGTGTGTGAGTGAGAAAACATGTGAAAGTGGAATGAGTGAGTGAGTGGATGTGATTTGTCCCTTGACTTGACGCAACCTTGGAAGTCATTGGGGAGGCGTGTTAGCTTAGTCCCGTCTGCCATCCAAGAACGCGACATCCGTACCGCCTTTGTCAACTATGGGAATGTGGTAGAAACAAACAAGATCACATGGTCTGACCCTGTGTTGGGCAATGTCGGGACATTGTCTCGGTCTGTGAAGCTACGCTTGGAGAGGGATATTACACCAATGGATGTTCCGCACTTGCTCACTATCTGTGGCTGCCAAGTGTTTGTGTTGTGTAAAGACAGGCCGCAACTCTGCCTACACTGTAAACAGCTAGGCCATATACGCCGCGAATGCCGTGTAACCCAGTGTGGCTCATGTAGTCGCTTTGGCCATGAGAAATCACTTTGCCCGAGGTCTTACGCGGGCATGGCGGCTATTCTAGACAACGATAACGACTTTATGGACCATATCGAAGTACAAGCCGACGCCGTCGAGGAGCAACGCCCTCCAGATCCATCGGCTAACACGGATATGCCTTGTGATAGTCCTAAAGGCAGCAAGGAAATCAGCAGAGCTGAAACAGTAGCTGCATCCCAGGCTCCTGTAGTTGCTTCAGGACTAGGAACAGCACCCGGTGATGGGGAGCATAATGTCACCAGCCGAGATCGCATGTGTCTTTTCTCATGGGCTGAAGTGATGGACAGCGAGGACGCAACGACAAAGAGGAGGCATTCGTCGCCAGCTGGAGCAGCCATGAAGTCAATAAGAACCTCATCTGCCCCTTCAATCGAAACAGCGGGAAGCTTCAGCTCCGGTCTTGTCTCTGTCTCGCTGTCTATGAAGGCTGATGGGGCCTCCGGTAATCTGAATGACTGTGGTGGACGTGAAGCCACAGAGTGGCCAGCAGCGACACCTAGGCGTGGTCGACGCAATCGTCATTCTTCGACATAGAAGGTACAAAAATTGCCACTCTTAATGTTCGTTGCCTCTGAAGCCGCGAAAATTGTTTCTACGTGCTACAGTTCGCAAAAGCCATGAAGTTAGACATTGTTGCTATCCAGGAAACCAAGATATCATCCCTTGAGCGACTAAATGTCGCGCGTGGGGTGTTCGCGAAATACTACAGTATATTTTATGCGTTCTCACGGGTGAGATCGGGTGGGCGTTTCTTGATGTTCAGGCGAAGCTCTTGTATATGGTGATGTTATTGAGGGTAGACCTGGTGAATTTCCTAATTGTCGATTTCCGTGTTGGTATTAAAGTATGCTCAATCATTAATGTATACGCCCCGAGCGCACCTGAGGGCAGAGCAGCTTTGTTCCAGGAGCTTTCACCGTTCTGACAAAGTTGTCGTGAAACTATTCTTCTGGGAGATTTCAATTGTGTGTTGAACCCCGGAGACAGAATGAGGGAGCACCTCGTACTGATTGTGGTGTGCAGGGCTTGCGGACAATGATAGAGAAGAATGGATTTGCTGATATAAGAGAATCTGCCAGTGTTTACCCTATATCTTATACGCACAATCAAGCTTCCACGTGGGCGCGGCTCGACAGGATTTATGTTAATTTTCGTGTATCTGGAGATGTGTGCTACGCTGTAGATTCAGCACATTTCACTTATCATAGCTGTGTGTCCTTCATTGTACCGGGTCGGCACAAGAACCGGAGAACTGTTGACTATGCTAGATGGAAGCTAAATAATTCTCTCTTGACCGAGAAATATCTTGAGGCCTTTGTCACCCACCAGGTCGCTACGGCCCGGGCTTTCCCCCACATTGCGGTCGGATGGGAATAATTCAAAGCTGCTGTAAAAGACGAGGCGATAAAGATTGGTGTCAGGTTGTGTTCGAGAGATCTGGACAAGTCAGGGGCTTACAGAGACAACTGCGTGACCTTATAGAATTGGAAACCCGGCAGCCAGGATCTTGTGCCGACGACATTCAGTCTGTGCAGAGTGATATTGAGTCTTTAATGTATACGAAATATGCTGGCGCTGCCGTACGCGCTCGATCGCAAAAGCACCTTGACGGAGAGAGACCTTCAAAATACTTTCTGGGCGCAGAATTAAAGCATGCACTAGATAATCGCGTAACAGCTCTTGATTCGGATGCTGCTACGGTTGCTGAACCAAATGCCATAACAGCAAATTCGCGGTCACCCCCACGCCGGCGCACTCCGTCACTATACTCAGCCGCTATGCGGGAAGCGGCCTTACAGGATGTGAATTCAATGGGAGACAGCGTTTATGCCAATGAACAGCAAAACAGAATGAAATTTTTAAGATGTCATCGTCTAATAGAGAAGAACACCATGTAAAGAACTCCTGTAGACATGAAAGGCGCCACCATAATATAAACCTACTGCACCCTGGCCAAATGAATTTTAATGCATTGCGCCTATGGTGATTCCGTCGATTTTTGCACATCGCTCATGTTTAGACTACGATTTTTCGACAAAGGCAGTCAAATTCTGGAAATGTCATCGCCTATTTTCGTTCAGTACGTCCTCCAGGCCACATACCAACCACGGCACGATGTGTGAGTGTTAATCCTGATGCACCCAAAGGCCTTCAAAGTTGCGACTCAGACGGAGTTCCCCTCCTAGGCGCTCGACGGACTAAGTCCCAGTATTATCGTAATACGCATGCGCTGAGACTGTACGGCCGGTCTGAAGGAGTTCGAAACGAGAACGGTCACTTTTTCCAGAACTCGAAGGGGCTGACAAAACAGACAACTTTATTTTGAGTGAGTAATATACAAATGACACCGTTTTGTATTTTATATCGCTTTTATATTAAACTATACAACTTGATAAAACTGTCCATTTCGAGTGCCGTTTTGGAAGCGATTTTGTCAAACGCGACCTCTCAGGGTGCAACAGGAGAACAAGATACGGGGTTCAAACCCCGTGATCTTACTTTCACATATACATATTACAAAATTAGCTTAGGACATCTTTAATATTATTTTTATATCAAATGATATTAAGCCCCGAAGTTGACGAAATTGTCCATTTGGCCATTTCGGTGCCGTTTTGGAAGCGATTTTGTCAAACGCGACCTCTCAGGGTGCAACAGGGGAACAAGATACGGGGTTCAAACCCCGTGATCTTACTTTCACATATACATATTACAAAATCAGTTTAGGATATCTTTATTATCATCTTTATATCAAGTGATATTAAGCCCCGAACTTGACGAAATTCGCCTGCATTTCGAGCCGTTTTGGAAGCGATTTTGTCAAACGCGACCCCTCAGGGTGCAACAGGGGAACAAGGTACGGGTTCAAAACCCCGTGATCTTACTTTCACATATACATATTACAAAATTAGCTTAGGACATCTTTAATATTATTTTTATATCGAATGATATTAAGCCCGAAAGTTGACGAAATTCGCCATTTGGCCATTTCGAGTGCAGTTTTGAAGCGATTTTGTCAAACGCGACCTCTCAGGGTGCAAGAGGGGAACAAGATACAGGGTTCAAACCCCGTGATCTTACTTTAGCATATACATACTACAAAATCAGCTTAGGACATCTTTAATATTATTTTTATATCAAATGATATTAAGCCCCAAAGTTGACGAAATTCGCCACTTGATCATTTCGAGTGCCGTTTTGGAAGCGATGTTGTCAAACGCGACTTCTCAGGGTGCAACAGGAGAACAAGATACGGGGTTCAAACCCCGTGATCTTACTTTCACATATACATACTACAAAATTGGCTTAGGACATCCCTAATATTATTTTTATATCAAATGATATAAAGCCCCGAAGTTGACGAAATTGGCAATTTGGCCATTTCGAGTGCCGTTTTGGAAGCGATTTTGTCAAACGCGACCTCTCAGGGTGCAACAGGGGAACAAGATACGGGGTTCAAACCCCGTGATCTTACTTTCACGTATACATATTACAAAATTAACGTAGGGCATCTTTAATATTATTTTTATATCAAATGATATTAAGCCCCGAAGTTGACTAAATTGTCCATTTGGCCATTTCGAGTGCCGGTTTGGAAGCGATTTTGTCAAAGGCGACCTCTCAGGGTGCAACAGGGGAACAAGATACGGGTTTCAAACCCCGTGATCTTACTTTCACATATACATATTACATAATCAGTTTAGGATATCTTTATTATCATCGTTATATCAAGTGATATTAAGCCGCGAACTTGATGAAATTCGCTATTTGACCGTTTTGGAAGCGATTTTGTCAAACGCGACCCCTCAGGGTGCAACAGGGGAACAAGGTACGGGGTTCAAAAACCCCGTGATCTTACTTTCACATATACATATTACAAAATTAGCTTAGGACATCTTTAATATTATTTTTATATCGAATGATATTAAGCCCGAAAGTTGACGAAATTCACCATTTGGCCATTTCGAGTGCAGTTTTGGAAGCGATTTTGTCAAACGCGACCTCTCAGGGTGCAAGAAGGGAACAAGATACGGGGTTCAAACCCCGTGATCTTACTTTAGCATATACATACTACAAAATCAGCTTAGGACATCTTTAATATTATTTTTATATCAAATGATATTAAGCCCCAAAGTTGACGAAATTCGCGACTTGATCATTTCGAGTGCCGTTTTGGAAGCGATGTTGTCAAACGCGACTTCTCAGGGTACAACAGGAGAACAAGATACGGGGTTCAAACCCCGTGATCTTACTTTCACATATACATACTACAAAATTGGCTTAGGACATCCCTAATATTATTTTTATATCAAATGATATAAAGCCCCAAAGTTGACGAAATTGGCAATTTGGCCATTTCGAGTGCCGTTTTGGAAGCGATTTTGTCAAACGCGACCTCTCAGGGTGCAACAGGGGAACAAGATACGGGGTTCAAACCCCGTGATCTTACTTTCACATATACATATTACAAAATTAACGTAGGGCATCTTTAATATTATTTTTATATCAAATGATATTAAGCCCCAAAGTTGACGAAATTCGCCACTTGGTCATTTCGAGTGCCGTTTTGGAAGCAATTTTGTCAAACGCGACTTCTCAGGGTGCAACAGGAGAACAAGATACGGGGTTCAAACCCCGTGATCTTACTTTCACATATACATACTACAAAATTGGCTTAGGACATCCTTGATATTATTTTTATATCAAATGATATAAAGCCCCAAAGTTGACGAAATTGGCAATTTGGCCATTTCGAGTGCCGTTTTGGAAGCGATTTTGTCAAACGCGACCTCTCAGGGTGCAACAGGGGAACAAGATACGGGGTTCAAACCTCGTGATCTTACTTTCACATATACATATTACAAAATTAACGTAGGGCATCTTTAATAATATTTTTATATCAAAGGATATAAAACCCCAAAGTTGACCAAATTGGCAATTTGGCCATTTCGAGTGCCGTTTTGGAAGCGATTTTGTCAAACGCGACCGCTCAGGGTGCAATAGGGGAACAAGATACGGGGTGCAAACCCCGTGATCTTACTTTCACATATACATATTAAAAAATTAACGTAGGATATCTTTAATATTATTCTTATATCAAATGATATTAAGCCCCGAAGTTGACTAAATTGTCCATTTGGCCATTTCGAGTGCCGGTTTGGAAGCGATTTTGTCAAAGGCGACCTCTCAGGGTGCAACAGGGGAACAAGATACGGGGTTCGAACCCCGTGACCTTACTTTCACATATACATATCACAAAATTAGCTTAGGACATCTTTAATATTATTTTTATATGGAATGACATTAAGCCCGGAAGTTGACGAAATTCGCCACTTGGCCATTTCGAGTGCAGTTTTGGAAGCTATTTTGTCAAACGCGACCACTCAGGGTGCAACAGGGGAACAAGATACGGGGTTCAAACCCCGTGATCTTACTTTCACATATACATATTACATAATCAGCTTAGGATATCTTTATTATCATCGTTATATCAAATGATATTAAGCCCCGAACTTGATGAAATTCGCCATTTGACCTTTTTGGAATCGATTTTGTCAAACGCGACCTCTTAGGGTGCAACAGGGGACAAGGTACGTGGTTCAAACCCCGTGATCTTACTTTCACATATACATATTACAAAATTAGCTTAGGACATCTTTAATATTATTTTTATATGGAATGATATTAAGCCCGAAAGTTGACGAAATTCGCCATTTGGCCATTTCGAGTGCAGTTTTGGAAGCGATTTTTTCAAACGCGACCTCTCAGGGTGCAAGAGGGGAACAAGATACGGGGTTCAAACCCCGTGATCTTTCATTAGCATATGCATACTACAAAATCAGCTTAGGACATTTTAATATTATTTTTATATCAAATGATATTAAGCCCCAAAATTGACGAAATTCTCCACTTGATCATTTCGAGTGCCGTTTTGGAAGCGATTTCGTCAAAGGCGACCTCTCAGGGTGCAACAGGGGAACAAGATACGGGGTTCAAACCCCGTGATCTTACTTTCACATATACATATTACATAATCAGCTTAGGACATCTTTATTATCATCATTATATCAAATGATATTAAGCCCCGAACTTGATGAAATTCGCCATTTGACCGTTTTGGAAGCGATTTTGTCATACGCGACCTCTCAGGGTGCAACAGGGGACAAGGCACGTGGTTCAAACCCTGTGATCTTACTTTCACATATACATATTACAAAATTAGCTTAGGACATCTTTAATATTATTTTTATATGGTATGATATTAAGCCCGGAAGTTGACGAAATTGGCAATTTGGCCATTTCGAGTGCAGTTTTAGAAGCGATTTTGTCAAACGCGAACTCTCAGGGTGCAACAGGAGAACAAGATACGGGGTTCAAACCCCGTGATCTTACTTTAGCATATACATACTGCAAAACAAGGTACGGGGTTCAAACCCCGTGATGTTACTTTCACATATACATATTACAAAATTAGCTTAGGACATCTTTAATATTATCTTTATATCGAATGATATTAAGCCGGAAAGTTGACGAAATTCGCCATTTGGCCATTTCGAGTGCAGTTTTGGAAGCGATTTTGTCAAACGCGACCTCTCAGGGTGCAAGAGGGGAACAAGATACGGGGTTCAAACCCCGTGATCTTACTTTAGCATATGCATACTACAAAATCAGCTTAGGACATCTTTAATATTATTTTTATATCAAATGATATTAAGCCCCAAAGTTGACGAAATTTGCCACTTGATCATTTAGAGTGCCGTTTTGGAAGCGATGTTGTCAAACGCGACCTCTCAGGGTACAACAGGAGAACAAGATACGGGGTTCAAACCCCGTGATCTTACTTTCACATATACATATTACAAAATTAACGTAGGGCATCTTTGATATTATTTTTATATCAAATGATATTAAGCCCCGAAGTTGACTAAATTGTCCATTTGGCCATTTCGAGTGCCGGTTTGGAAGCGATTTTGTCAAAGGCGACCTCTCAGGGTGCAACAGGGGAACAAGATACGGGGTTCAAACCCCGTGATCTTACTTTCACATATACATATTACATAATCAGTTTAGGATATCTTTATTATCATCGTTATATCAAATTATATTAAGCCCCGAACTTGATGAAATTCGCCATTTGACCGTTTTGGAAGCGATTTTGTCAAACGCGACCTCTCAGGGTGCAACAGGGGAACAAGGTACGGGGTTCAAAAACCCCGTGATCTTACTTTAGCATATACGTACAGCAAAACAAGGTACGGGGTTCAAACCCCGTGATCTTACTTTCACATATACATATTACAAAATTAGCTTAGGACATCTTTAATATTATTTTTATATCAAATGATATTAAGCCCCAAAGTTGACGAAATTCGCGACTTGATCATTTCGAGTGCCGTTTTGGAAGCGATGTTGTCAAACGCGACTTCTCAGGGTACAACAGGAGAACAAGATACGGGGTTCAAACACCGTGATCTTACTTTCACATATACATACTACAAAATTGGCTTAGGACATCCCTAATATTATTTTTATATCAAATGATATTAAGCCCCGAAGTTGACTAAATTGTCCATTTGGCCATTTCGAGTGCCGGTTTGGAAGCGATTTTGTCAAAGGCGACCTCTCAGGGTGCAACAGGGGAACAAGATACGGGGTTCAAACCCCGTGATCTTACTTTCACATATACATATTACATAATCAGTTTAGGATATCTTTATTATCATCGTTATATCAAATTATATTAAGCCCCGAACTTGATGAAATTCGCCATTTGACCGTTTTGGAAGCGATTTTGTCAAACGCGACCTCTCAGGGTGCAACAGGGGAACAAGGTACGGGGTTCAAAAACCCCGTGATCTTACTTTAGCATATACGTACAGCAAAACAAGGTACGGGGTTCAAACCCCGTGATCTTACTTTCACATATACATATTACAAAATTAGCTTAGGACATCTTTAATATTATTTTTATATCGAACGATATTAAGCCCGAAAGTTGACGAAATTCGCCATTTGGCCATTTCGAGTGCAGTTGTGGAAGCGATTTTGTCAAACGCGACCTCTCAGGGTGCAAGAGGGGAACAAGATACGGGGTTCAAACCCCGTGATCTTATTTTAGCATATGCATACTACAAAATCAGCTTAGGACATCTTTAATATTATTTTTATATCAAATGATATTAAGCCCCAAAGTTGACGAAATTCGCCACTTGATCATTTCGAGTGCCGTTTTGGAAGCGATGTTGTCAAACGCGACTTCTCAGGGTACAACAGGAGAACAAGATCCGGGGTTCAAACCCCGTGATCTTACTTTCACATATACATACTACAAAATTGGCTTAGGACATCCCTAATATTATTTTTATATCAAATGATATAAAGCCCCAAAGTTGACGAAATTGGCAATTTGGCCATTTCGAGTGCCGTTTTGGAAGCGATTTTGTCAAACGCGACCTCTCAGGGTGCAACAGGGGAACAAGATACGGGGTTCAAACCCCGTGATCTTACTTTCACATATACATATTACAAAATTAACGTAGGGTATCTTTAATATTATTTTTATATCAATAGATATTAAGCCCCGAAGTTGACTAAATTGTCCATTTGGCCATTTCGAGTGCCGGTTTGGAAGCGATTTTGTCAAAGGCGACCTCTGAGGGTGCAACAGGGGAACAAGATACGGGGTTCAAACCCCGTGATCTTACTTTCACATATACATATTACATAATCAGTTTAGGATATCTTTATTATCATCGTTATATCAAATGATATTAAGCCCCGAACTTAATGAAATTCGCCATTTGACCGTTTTGGAAGCGATTTTGTCAAACGCGACCTCTCAGGGTGCAACAGGGGAACAAGGGACGGGGTTCCCAAACCCCGTGACCTTACTTTCACATATAAATATTACAAAATTAGCTGAGGACATCTTTAATATTATTTTTATATCGAAGGATATTAAGCCCGAAAGTTGACGAAATTCGCCATTTGGCCATTTCGAGTGCAGTTTTGGAAGCGATTTTGTCAAACGCGACCTCTCAGGGTGCAACAGGGGAACAAGATACGGGGTTCAAACCCCGTGATCTTACTTTAGCATATACATACTACAAAATCAGCTTAGGACATCTTTAATATTATTTTTATATCAAATGATATTAAGCCACAAAGTTGACGAAATTCGCGACTTGATCATTTCGAGTGTCGTTTTGGAAGCGATTTTGACATACGCGACTTCTCAGGGTGCAACAGGAGAACAAGATACGGGGTTCAAACCCCGTCATCTTACTTTCACATATACATACTACAAAATTGGCTTAGGACATCCTTAATATTATTTTTATATCAAATGATATAAAGCCCCAAAGTTGACGAAA